>NW_011344875.1:0-5253 GCF_000735185.1 Notothenia coriiceps
CTACGTACTACGTACTACTACGTACTACTACTACTACTACTACTACACACACACACACACACACACACACACACACACACACACACACACACACACACACACACACACACACACACACACACACACACACACACACACACACACATATATTATATAAATACTGTATATACATTTTCAGAATCAAACAAGTATGAGAGCACTCTCATAATAACGTTGGTGTTGGGATCAGGGGGTCACAGGTTCAAACCCCACTGCAGTCAGCATGTCGTTGTGTCCCTGAGACACTTCACCCCAAAGTGCTCCTGTGGGGATTGCCCACAGTATTGAGTATGGAAGTCACTTTGGATAAAAGCGTCTAACAAGTGACATGTAATGTAATGTAACACAATCAGAGAGTGGATATATAAAATAATATCCAGGGGATGCATGCAGAGCTGTCATTGGCTGAGAATAGTCCAGCCGTGCGTCACGACTCTTTGAAACATCTCTGTTGCAGGAAATACATCCTCGGAGGAGCCGTGGAGGACCGTGGAGGACCCATCAGTGTCTCCTCGGCTAGAGCTCCTCCAGAGAGCCTCCTCGACGCTCGATCCTCGGTCCTCTGTCCTCGAAGTGCATTTAGAGAAATGAGATGTCCTTCAACATGGCGCGCTGAAATCCATTTCCGGGTCACTATCGGAGGACCGAGTACCTGAGTCTGACGGCTGATTGGATCCCCTCACCCTCAGCTGGCCTATCAGCAGCCAGGGCTGATCATAAAGGAGGCACCCAGGAAGCCTTCTCCCTCTCTCTCACCCTGGGCCTGCAGCTGACTGAAGAGCCTGTGTTTGACTGCTTTAAAAGAAATAAAACAATATAAAATTAAATAAATAATAAAGACTAAAAGCCCATTTAAAAGGAGGGTGCTGTAAGAAAGAGACAGCTGAAAACAAACTTAACTTGTATTTTAGCAAAGTCCCCCACCTTCACAATACTCACCCATATAGTGTCTGTCTTTATCATCTTTTTATTAATTATTTGTTTCTATTAATCATTGAATTATTATGATTTTATTATTTGTATTAATATTATATATTTGTTGTTATTATTATTATTATTAGGTATAGCAACATCAAGAAAAACAAGTCTAAAAAGGATAAAAATAAAGATTTGAATACTACATATCATCCAAATGCAGTGTTTTGAATCTTATTCTACCATTTTAATTATTTACGAGGTAGGAAACATGCGGCCGGTTTTAGTTTGTATTTGTAGTTTTGGGATCTTTCAAACACGATGATGGATGATGCGCTTCAGTCAGCTGTTTGATGGACGACAGACTCTCGAGGTTTCACCGCCCAAACGTTTTGATTTGCAAAAATATTCTCTCTGAGTTCGTCAGCAGACAGACTTCGTCCAACAAGAAGTTTAAATGTGATATATGTTGGGGCATGTAGTGTTTCCTGAGAAGGACCTATAGGAGGACTTTAAGATATTTATAGTATTACATTTTCTAAATTGACCAATGAGGTATTTACTGACGTGTTTTATGTCGTAGAATTAAAATCTCTTCAGCTTGAGTTCACCAGAACCAAAAAGAAATTCAGAAAACCATTGACTTCCAAACCAGGGGACAGGAAGTGATGAAATGCTGACTCATTCCTGCACCGCAGTCCGACATGTTGGACCACTTTCAAGTCTACGCTTATGAGCATATTTATACTAATCTTTTTATGGTTTAAATTCAACATGTACATTTTCTACTTTCTTGTTTATGTCTTTAAATTTGTATTGCATAATGCCATGTCTATTCATGCTTCTGCAACACAAACCTTTCCCAAATTAGGATCAATAAAGTACTATCTTATCTTATCTTACCCTTAGCTTAGCTTAGCTTAGCTTGTCTTAGCTTAGCATAAAGCCTGTTAGCAACGGGAAACATTTAGGGTGTTTCTCAATCTCGAGGATGCTTGCTTGGTAGCACATGTCTTCCGAGTCACTTGCTTCAGAAGCGAGGCAAGAATCCTTCCTGGCATTCGGAAAACAAAGAGTGGAACAGGCGAGCAAGTGTGCAGGTGTGCGTCACATGAGAGGCCCCGCCTTACATTTTCAGCCACAGATTTGGGGAAATTGGTCGTGCGCAAAGCATTGTGGGGATTTTAAGACCGCGGAGTCTACACATGTGCAGCCTCGAAATGTCTCCAAACGAAGTACGCCAGGCTCGGAAGGATTCCAAGTATGCTGGACATTGGAACAGTCCTTCGGCGGCACTCAATGACGTAGCATGCTTGAAATAGTGGCTCTGGAGCATCCTTCCTCGAGATTGAGAAACACCCGTAGTCCACATTTCTGCAGACCTGTCTTTGTTCAACTCTTTAAATGGCTCTTTAAATGAAGGACAGATGAGAGTGCAATGTGCATTTATTAAATAAGGTCCACTGGGACAGTTTGCAAGGAAAGCAAAAACTGTGGATTCAAATGTTAATTGTTCTGCAGCTAAATGTTTTCAGCGCATCTCGGATACTTGTAAGACGAGCAAAGCCACACAAAGACGGCATATCAACTGAAGTTTGACAGAGGAAATGAAGCAATTTGCGACATAAAGGACAGAATGACACCGCGCTGACATTTCAGATAATTGCCGTCACAGAGGCGCAAAAAGAGGCAAGACGGGGACAATGAGAGCATCAGAGTTCACGTGTGTGACGCACGGAGAGAAATGGAGCTAAATATAGTGAGAGTGAGGGTTAGCTGCAGAACGAGGGGGACTTTGTTTTGAAATGACGTATTTATAAAGATGAGAAAAACGTCGACATTCATGACAGTTTTTTGCTTATTTGACCTCCATGTGATCTCATTAAAATCTCATGAGATCTCCCACGTCTCTGCAGCTTGCTGACAGTTTGCAATCAGTTAAACAATGCTTTTAATGTCAACTTTCCTTTTGACTTTAAACTGTATAATTAACTGAACATGAAGTGCACAGAAAATAAAGTGTGTTTATTTGTATGTTCCAGTCCTTCTGTCCTCACCACAGCAAACTAAAACAAGAAAGAAGACATGTGACATTTGCATGTGCTATCTTTACTCTTTACTAAGTTCATAAAACACTTGACTTGTCTCATACTGTCCGACTTTTAAACCAAGTAGAGTCAAATTCTTCAGATTGTTTCTCTGTAAAGATCTTCATTTCAGTCTAAAATTAATAAGTAAAACACCTCAAATGAAGCACAATACTTAACTTTAATTACATCCAGCCTCTTGGTGAGCTTAATTGTTTTCAATCCCAGCGAGCTTCAAGCTGCACGACTCAGAGAAGAAATCCGCTGTAATGAATTCCTGCTCTCTGTCTGCAACGCGGCGCCTGAAGAGGAACGATAAAATAACTCCAAACGATGCTAAAAGAGGGAATAAATATGTCCAAATGGAAGTATGGATAAGTGCACTGGATGGTGATCTCATAACTGTCCAAAAAGTAAAGTGTGCAACGATGGACAGTAACATTTAAAGACCGCCATCTTGGCTACGTAGCGAAGTAGCTTCTGTAAACGCAGCTCTATACAAAAATAGGTTATAGCTTTAAAGCATACATGTCCAACTCAAGGCCCGGGGGCCAAATCCGGCCCGCGTGGAACTATCTTTGGCCCGCAGGATGATTTCTAATTACTCTTAGATCTGGCCTGCCGGTATATTGCACGCACTACTAATACTACAAATCCCACAATGCAATGCCAGTGCGTTGGCATGTCAATTGAGGGCCCGTGAGCGCAAGCCTTTGATCCACTCGCTCATTAGCAGCCTTAGTGAGCTAGTCACCTATTGTAAAAAATTCAGCTATCCCTCTCTCCGAAAAATGGCTAAACGAAAGGTGGACTTTGAAAACAGGGATTTCCAAGGCAGGTGGGAAGCAGAATAAATGTTCGGGGATATAAAGGGCAAACCTTGTCCTGGGTGCGGAGAATGTGTGGCTGTAATGAAAGAACACAACATGGACGACACTATGAAACAAAACACTACGACAGGTGCATGCATCTGGACATGAAACAGAGGCTCCAGAAGGTAGAAGAGTTTTAAAAAAGTCTGGTATTACAGCAGGCTATGATTTTTCATTTATTTAATGTTTAATGTTGTTTTTATTGGTAATAATTTAAGCTTAGTTAGTTCCAGGTTTAATATGTGCAATAAGTTCATTTCAATAAGTTTTGCAATAAACACTGAACCAGTCCGGCCCTCCACTAGTACCCATTTTTTAGTTTGGCCCCCCTGCCTTAAAGCCGCTCTTCGTGACACATTTTATTCATGCCTAAAAATAGCTTTTAAACGGGTTCTTTTTTAAAGATGTCCCTCAAATCTGAATCTATAATGTTGTCTTAATGTACATTATTTAATTTCATATTCTGTTCTTGTTCATATCATATTCTATTGACATGAATATAGACTTCTTGCACCACTTTCTAATTTGTATTTTTGTGTTTTATTACATGTGTTGCCTTGTTGGAGGAGCTCAGGTCAGAAGAATGTCAATGCCA
This sequence comes from Notothenia coriiceps, assembly GCF_000735185.1. Classification (NCBI taxonomy): domain Eukaryota; kingdom Metazoa; phylum Chordata; class Actinopteri; order Perciformes; family Nototheniidae; genus Notothenia; species Notothenia coriiceps. The sequence goes on from NW_011344875.1 coordinate 4,509, forward strand.
TTTCTACTCTGTAGCTTCTGAGCTTATGATGCTACAACCTTTGAATCTTGAATCTTTGAATATGCTCACGTCGAACTGTGAACAATGAGCGTTGCACAGAAAAGGACCAGAATATCCATTATGTTCAAAACACCAGAAATATAAGCCCCCGCCCAAACAGGCTTATTGTCCTCTGATCAATAATCACAGAGTAAACACGAGGTGCCACAAAACCTTAGCTGACAGACAGAGCATATTGACAATCCTTCACCTTTTCTGATGAGTCAATAGTCCTGACTAACATTATGGAGCTGTTTTCCTCACACCCACCGGCATTGGGATTTCAAGAGGACAGACATCGAGTAGCAGTCACTTCTTTCATATCAGAGAACAGGAGTGTAACGGCTAACTAAAGAAATAAAATAGAAATACTTAACTTAAACTAAAACGCTGGGGCACAAGAAAGCGAATCTTAAGCAGGGTAAATGAAAAGTTAATGTCCAGGCCGGATATCCTTTCTTCCATTTATTGCATATTTCCACTTACATACAGTATATGAATCACAATGTGCCCAAATGATCAGAGAGGGCAAAAGTACACATCCTTTACTCGAGTAGAAGTACAGATACTCGTGTTTAAAAAGTACTGACTAAACTTCTTTACTCAAGTAAAGAGGGCTTTGAAATGTACTTAACAGAATTTTTTTTCAATGTGGTGTCCATGTCCTGCTTTATTTTTGAAAGGACACTCACTTGTCTTGTGTCAC
>NW_011344876.1:0-2183 GCF_000735185.1 Notothenia coriiceps
CTATCTTTTGAAAGTCACGTGATCGGCTCCGATCCCCGATCACGTGATCGGATCGGGACATCTCTACCTAAATCTAACTAGAGCTCTCGTCCACAGAAAAGAATGTGTGCCAGGGAACCTTCGTCCCTGAACAAACTATCTCATGGCGGCTTTTGCTCTGTCGTAGACTGGCAACAACAATGCGCCCAAGCTGCCCCTCCTTAAGAGAGATAGCAGTGATACCTAAGGCTGTAGACCTATGCCATGGGAAAGGAGACAGTGAGAGGAGAACATGATGAACTGTGTCGAAGGTTGAATACCTAAGAAAATTATTCCCTAACAAGCTCCACGTCAGAAATGATCCTGCTTGTCACATGTCTCTCTCCATAGAGGCTGAATCATCATGTTAATCACATAGCTATCATATGCCTCAAACAGTCCTGATGCTCTTCTAGGTAATCACACATCCTGTCATGTTCACAGCTACAGTTGGGATACCTTTGTTATCATGTTACTCTCAGATTGGAAGAGTGCATTCAGTGGTTTCCCAGCCCCCCCCATTTGGGAACCCCTGCTCTAGGGGGATAGAGAGGTGTGAAGTGAATCCTGCTTTTCAGCCAATGGAGCAAACACTGCAAACCCACAGCTTCCTTTGCAAACATTTGCATTATGCGTTCACCATTTCTTTGAGAGCTCCAAGACATTGTGTGACGTGACTTTCCAAAACACTTTGTGTATGTGTAGGGCTTGAATGCTGGAATGACACTTCCCTTAAGTTGATTTGAGCGTTTCTCTCTTTGAGTAGATTATTGAAGTGGGTGTTTAAGTTTGATACCTACTCAATCAAGTAATATGTGGTTTGTTTGTTGTTGTGTGTTTCAGGTTATGTGAATACAGGCTCTCTGTGTCTGGCCCAAAATCAGGACCGCTTCCTCTCTCTGAAGCGCCTGGCATCCCGACTAAAGTAAGCAGCCTAAAACCTCAATATGTACTAAAGATACTTTTGGCAGCGTCTACTTCCTGTGGATGAGGCCGCTTTGCATTCTAAATATACTGCTCAAGCTCTGTGTAACTGCACGAGGACATTTGAGTCGGCACCAATTTCAACTGTAGACGCAAATTGTGTTTTTTCAGAGAGTTTAGAGAGAGGCTCAGAAACGAAAGGGGCAGACATGAGATAAATGATCCCCGGCTGGATTCGGTTTATTGGCCGCCTGCTCTACGAAATAAGCTTAACACCCCAAACATGATTGTATTGACTAAGGATTTGACTCTGACCTTTTTGCCTTGACGTGGTTTAATCCTGCAACATTACGTTTTATTCTTTTGCTGGACAAATGTATTGCTGGTAGAAGATTAGCTCTACTCAATGAGCTGAATGTATTTGTCTTAACATCAAAGGTAAAATAATATCAGCTTTCAGTCTTTTGGATGCTATTTGATTTGCTGATCTAACACCGTCCACGTCTCCGGGTTGGATGTGCAGAGCCTTTTAAAGTATTAAGTGTTCGTCTTTCCTTCCTCCCTCGATTCTCAGGGTCATGGGGATCAGCTGTAACGTCATAAAGCCCAAAGAGGTGGCTAAACTCCACCCTCATGTCAACATTCATGACCTGGTGGGGGCGCTGCACCTGCCTGGAGACGCTGTGGTTTCTCCGCCTGACATCAACCACGCCCTGGCTGTAGCTGCTGCTGGACACGGTGAGAGAATGATTTATGAGAGTCATACAGAAGCATATTGTAAACTCCACTGTGTATATTGTTATATACATGTTGCATAATGTTACACAACGTGCACATGTTTACTTTAACTTGTTCTGTTTCTATACATGTGATTTCTATTTATTCTTTTATTTGAAATTGTACTTTACTGTTATTGTTGTAATTTATTTGTGTTTAATTATATTATTATGTTTTATTTATTTGTATTATATATATCTTTCATTAATTTATTTTATATTTTTCTGTCACAAAAACAAATTCAACCCTCGATGAATAAAGTATCCACATTCTTATTTTCATTCAATTACTTCTGATACTCTGCATCTCCTCCTTCCTTACCTTCTATCCTCCCTTTCCTCCTGTTCTCCCCCCCTTTGTTTCCTCCTTTGGTCTCCTCTCCTTGATGCCTTTCTGTTTCCTCTTGTTCCCTCCTCTCCTTGATGCCTTTCTGTTTCCTCCTTTGGTCTCCTCTCCTTGTTGCC
>NW_011344877.1:0-3031 GCF_000735185.1 Notothenia coriiceps
CATGAGAGTCCCTGCTCTCTAGCAGGGACGGAAAAGGGGGTAAAAAGGTTCTCATGAACTAATTTTAGTTCCGGCTCTTTTTGGTGTGAACGCGACATTTCGGAACTATATCGGAACTAAAGTGGGAAAAGTACTCCGGTGTGAACGCGGCTTTTGAAGTCAGATTCCACCTTGTCTTTGTATTATCTCTTTGCACTGCTGATTGCTCTCCAGGTCTGTGCGCGATAGAGCGCGCTTTGAGTTTGCCACACAGCCTGCCGTTTATCCAGGGCTTTTGATTTGGGAATTTTTGTACAGAAACCTTCGGTACCACGTCAATGATGCATTTCCCAATGTAGGAGATGACCATATCCGTGTGTGTGTTGATGTTGTTGTCCTCAAACATACTCCAATCCGTAGATGCAAAGCAATCCTGCAGTGCTGAATCTGAGTCCTCACTCCATCGCTGAAGTGTCCTTGCAGGCAGCAGCAGCAGTGAGATGTGGTCTGATTTGCCGAAGGGAGGGCGAGGGAGCGCCTTATATCCATTTAAGAAAGAGGCTAAAGTAAAGTTGAAGCATTAAGTGATCACTTTTAATATTTAGTTGTTTATTTCAATTTTTTTTAATCTTATTTTCTCTTCCCTGTTGTATGATTGCTCGCATTTCTGTCCCCCCCCCCACGGCCCCTCGTCCTAATGTAAGCGTCATTGGGTTTCTTGAAAGATGCTTTATAAATGAAGTATAAAATATACTATAACATACTGTACCAAAAAAAAGGATATATCCATTAAAAGCTGCCTAGTTTCTGGATGATTAAAACACCAAAGGTCTTAAATTACAATTTACCTGCTTTGGGGATAATTGTTGGGTGAAAATAATATTGGCCACAGTAAATTCAGATTCATTCATATGGGGCACTGTCCCTCCATGAACCTTAATATTTAGACTTAGGTTAGCATAGATTCACATTATACAATGAAATCCATTCATCATCTGAATATGACAAGAGTTTGATATTCTGAAGACTTTTTTTTATTTAGATCAACCAAGCAAAATCCAATTCTCCTCGTTTATCAAGAGATGAGCCATTGCCACATCCAACTGACTTTGAAAGAGCGTGTCACATATTCTGTTATAAATCGTTATCATATGAAGGAAATTAAGCTGTATGGTTAGCAACATGGCTTTCACTAGCATTTAGTCTACTCTCAACTTTGCTAGGTAGCTTATTAAAATATTTAGTTTTCTATCACTCTGTTTCTGCTACCTCTGCATAACTACTGTAGAGTAGGGTTAGGGTTAGGGTTGGACAATGGTCTCTGGTAAAAGTTTATGTCTAGGGCTTTTATTGTGAAAGGGAGAACGCCATTGGGAGGTAGACAGAACTGCGTAGTGAAAGCGATGCTAAAAGGGAGCCTATATAAATATGGTGTCATTATTCTAAAGCTATTAACTTGTGCTATCAACATTTACTACAAGTGATAAGTTAAAGCGAAAATGTAGCGACTTCAAATGAATTTATTATATGATAAACAGACTGAATTAAACAAAGATGTATTACGCAGACCACATGTGTCAAACTCAAGGCCCGGGGACCAAATCAGGCCCTTGGTGGATTTAATTTCGGCCCGCAGGATAATGTTTAATTACTATTAGATCTGGCCCGCCGGTATATTGCACGCACACCTTCACTCAATCCTGAGGGTTTCCTCAGCTCAGAGCCTGAGCCCAAACATTGATGAACTTGCACCCAAGATGAGATGCCAAGTGTCTGGCTTGAACTAGCATCACAGAGCAGCAAACTGAGTTTACAATGGATGTTTCCTTCTGCACTTTTGTTCTTGCGACAACATGGCATGTTTGGTTTGTTCTTTGAGGGAAAACGTTTTTTTGAAGCTGTTGTTGGACTGTGGAAAAATGTAATCATAAGAAATGACTCTGGAAAAGCTGCAGATAGACCCATAAGAAATTAATGCAACTGATTATTTAATGTTTAATGTTGTTTTTATAGGCAATAATTTAAGCTTTGTTAGTTCCAGGTTTAATATGTGCAATAAGTTCATTTCAATACGTTTTGCAATAAACATTGAACCAGTCCGGCCCTCGACTAGTACCCATTCTTTTATTTTGGCCCACTGCGTATTTGAGTTTGACACCCCTGACGCAGACAGATATAGGGGAACAGAAAAGATAAACTGGAAAAAGATAAAGGGAGAGGCTAAGACTAAATACACAAGGGAGGAAGGAAGAAAATGCACCAAAATATGTAAAACACGTGGAGCAATTAGACACTGGGCAAGGATGTGATAACAGATTAAACATTGAATACATGGTGACATTATCATGATTTGTCATAGGTTTATTAACAGGAAAATAATGGACAAGAAGCTTGTGATGATTAGAAGAAGTGGGGAAAACACTTTGAATCTCTATTGAAGGTACAGAGAGGTTTTTTCCTCCATTTTATTGCCTTTCTCTGTCTACTGAAACCTGCTTGTATCTGTCAGAAAGATCTATTAATTGTATGTGACATGACAATGTTTTTGATCTCGCAGAGCAATATACGTCAAACTAATAAATAAGAGACATTTCAAAACAACCACATACAGTACATACAGTGCATGCACTGACAAGTGTAATGAATAAATGTATGCTCAGGAGTATTAATAAATCAGGCTGTTGCTATAATCTTACATGTATGTGAGTTAATTATAACCAGTGTTGGGTGTAACGCGTTACAAAAGTAACGGAGTTACAGTAATATATTACTTTTTGCTGTAACGAAGTAATGTAACGCATTACTAATGAAATGTGGGTAATATATTACCCGTTACAATGCTCAGTAACGCAGTTACAACACATTTTAACCCGTAATTAAATGGTGTTTTGTTTTTTAAGAATGTACTAACATAGCGAGACATTCCGACACCGGACAAATTGTGCGGGTAGATTAGTAAACCTGGTGTTTACCCTTCAGGCTTCGCGTCGAGATCTTCGGGGAAGTTGAACGTTATGCAACCATTCAAAAAAGAGAACGTAGCGAAAAATAC
>NW_011344877.1:7155-9916 GCF_000735185.1 Notothenia coriiceps
TAAAGCAATATTGTTAAATTATTTAATATCAGATTATAATATTGATATATGCTGTCTCACTGAAACTTGATTGAGACATGAAGAATATGTCAGCATAAATGAGGCCACTCCACCCAGCCATATCAATACTCATATTCCTCGAGGCATACTCCCTCCTGGCTGGTCTACCTGCATGTACCATCCGACCTCTGCAGCTCATCCAGAATGCAGCGGCTCGTCTGGTCTTCAACCTTCCTAAATTCTCCCACACCACGCCGCTCCTCCGCTCCCTTTACTGGCTTCCGGTAACTGCTAGAATCCACTTCAAGACAATGGTACTTGCGTACCACGCTGCGAATGGATCTGGCCCTTCCTACATCCAGGACATGGTTAAACCATACACCCCAGCGCGTGCATTCTGCTCCGCATCAGCCAAACGGCTCGCTGCACCCTCACTGCGAGGGGGACCCAAGTCCCCATCAGCAAAAACACGTGGGTTTGCTATCCTGGCTCCAAAATGGTGGAATGAGCTCCCCATTGAAATCAGGACAGCAGAAAGCTTACACATCTTCCGGCGCAGACTGAAAACTCATCTCTTTCGACTCCACTTTCAGCGATATAATTATTAACAAAGCACTTATGTACTAATAAAGGACTGGCTTATCTAAAGCCAGTTGAGTAGCACTTGAAATATTTTAGCTCTTTGAAACCTGATGTACTTATATGATTCTGTTTTCTTCAAGTTTGTATTTTGTTGGTCGAACGCACTTATCGTAAGTCGCTATGGATAAAAGCGTCAGCTAAATGCAATGTCATGTAATGTTTTATCTGCTGCTTGTTGAATTCAGGGAATATACTCAAACTTGTATCTGTCCCTGTCGAAATAGATATTACTTTCTCTTTTTAATATTGTATATGTCACTGTTATTTGACAGCATTCCATCAAGTTCTGTTCAAAATATTGCCTCAAAGAATAACATTCAGGTTCTAAACTACTTTACAAACTTGTCGTAAGTACTTGATGTCATTTCACAACGAGTCAAGTTTTATCTTATAGTTGTTTGATTATGAGGTAGAGGAAAGATTAAGTGACATTCTCAGGAATGTATTGGGAATCTAAATCCATTGTGGCATCTGTTCAAGACACTGTGGTGACCTACGTGGAATAATTTAGATAGATAATAATATCTGACTGTCATAACTTGTCTTGTCGTCAGTCATTGCTCAGTTTTATTGAGTACAAAATACTAATTTGGAGGTTCTGACAGGCAGGATATCTAACAATAAAGCAAGGAATTTCTCATATGTGTGTCTGTGTGTGTGTCCATCCCATATCTCTTATGAGAAATGTTCATCCGATCTACTCCTCACTGGGCGGTGTATTGCTAATGACCCAAAGACGTGCAATGTTGAATGTTGAATGGTTCAAAATAATAAACTAGCTGAAAACAAGCTTTTCATGCAGTTCTTTGTGCAGCAAAAGGGGCGGGCCTAAGAGCTCCTCCATTAGCCGTGGAATATGACTCCTTACAATGTTGGCAACAATTTTTTAAGTATTTTACTACTCCTTGAACTCAATGAACTATAAGCGCTTGAGAACGCTCTAAGCAGCAATACCAGGACACATGCAATCCGTCTGTCCCATTAATAAATTAGTTGATAACAAGCATTTAGTTCAGCTCTTAGTGTAGCAAAATGGGGCGGGGCTTCAGGGCTCCTTTACAATCCATGGTGGATGACTATTTTCAATGTTGGTTAGAATGTTTTTGTGTTACAACCAATGTCTTTTTCCATTCCCAAAAGTCAACAAGCTATGAGGGGTTCTCGAGAACGCTCTAAGCGGCAATACCAAGACTAAATAAATCGGTCCGTCACAAATGGCGATACGTTCTACAAAGGTCACGCCTGCTGGTAACACTGGAAACAGGAGGCTCATGCTCAATCCATTTGCATTGGAAGTCGGAGGTCGGAACTGGGAGTGACGTCAAATCCAAGTTGACTGCGTTCAAGTACCACTAGTCGGAAAAAATATATAGACGTCCGCAAAAAAGTTGTTCCCCTTTAATACAGCTTTAGCACTCAACTCGGGTTAGCCTTTTTTTTCAAACTGGTTGACATCTTTTCGATGTTTTTTTATTTTGTGTAAACAAACATTGTAGCAACATATCCACATATATAAGATGAGCAGTACCATGTGTGCAGTTGATTTAATGTGACACAAATGATACAGAAGAGCTGAAAAGTTAAATTATCAAAGTGTACTCTTAATGTTCATATGCAGAGATTCCATTTTTAGTTATAGTCTCGGTTGACCTTGGGCAGGGGTACTCAAACTTTTTTGTTAAAGGTCCACTTGTGAATCTTATACAAGGTCAATGGTCCGGATCAATGCCAGTAAAGTCCCCCCCCACCCCCAGAGCTGAGCAACGAAACTGAAATTAAGAAGCAGTTTTGGCGCGCAATGCCTGGGGCCCCCTTGAGGGGGTTTCCCGACATATCGTTGCAGTAAATTAAAGGGTGTTTCATGTTGTCGTTGCTGTGGACCTTCTTAAGCTTTTTTTATGTTCTTTTTTTTTTAAAGAAAATTACATTTTGAAATTGTTACGTTTATTCTGGTTTGTTTTGTGTTTGTATCTTTTATTTTAAATGTATTTATTTATTGAATGTTTTGTGAGCTGAGCTGTGTGGTTTTATATTTTATGTATCTCTCTGTACAGCACTTTGGTCTGGAGGTTTTAAAGTGCTATATGAATAAAGTTGGATTGAATTGGATTGATCTACC
>NW_011344878.1:0-3948 GCF_000735185.1 Notothenia coriiceps
GTAAAGTCAGGCAACACTAACCAGGCTCAGTGTGATTCGGTTTATATTACCTTACTTTAATGACCATCCGTTCACTGTTATTGACCAAGAGGCAGACGTTTTCCTGTTGTTTTGTATTATTGAAGCTATCGGATGCAATCAGTATGAGCTACATGTGGCCATCACAAGTAAAATCCGTGTGAGTTAACAGTAGAATAAACTCCGGTGCACGAGCAGCACTGCAGTGGGCGGTAATGCCGCTGAACCATATTAATAAACAATGCACCACGGCACTCTGGAGAAAGGTATAAAGTTGGAGAAGTAGTTCTTTAATTTAATCTGGCTTCGTATGATTAAAAACTACCCGACGCAGTCCTCTATTGATGTTGTTGTGAGCGGTGTTGCGGAGAAAACGCTGTGTGGATCATAAGAAGGCACGTAAACGGTTACGTCATGACGCAAACGATGACGCAATAATTCACCTTTGAACCTGCATCTGTAACAATGAGTGGACCAAAGAAAAGAAAAGTCAACATTGAGTGCCGAGTGTTTAATGAGGAGTGGACAGCTAAATATTTGTTCACTGATCTGCTACTGGCCCGGCCCGTTAGTCAAATTTTAAAACTCATATTGGCCACCGAGCCAAAAAGTTTGCCCACCCCTGAAATAGAGTGATAAATGTATATCGGGTAATACATGGTCGTTATTAAGGCATAGGTTATATCTTGAAATAACACGTTAATTTTAGGGCCACGTTTTCACAAAGTTCATTAAACAAAAATGTAATTGTTCTTATCCCTTATTTCCACGGAGGCAGTTTCAGGGCCTGTTCTGAACCAGAGACCGGTTACGACCAGTTTTAGTTTTTCCATCGCAGAGGTTTTAGACCCAAAAATTGGCTGTGGTGCTGCCTGATTCTCACCTTACTACTTCTCTGATGGTTCCCACTGGATTGTTGACATCTACCTGGATTCATCTTCTTCTTCTTATAGACACATGCGTTTTCCAGCATTTGGCCTACCTATGTTCTAAATGTATTACCTTTTTAATTTACAAACGATTTATTGCACTTCTGTCCGTCCTGGGAGAGGGATCCTCCTCTGTTGCTCTCCCTGAGGTTTCTTCCATTCTTTGGAAGTTTTTCCTTGTTCGATGTGAGGGTCCAAGCTCAGAGGGGGTCGTATTCATATTCAGTAAAAACTGTAAAGCCCCCTGAGACAAATGTAAAATGTGTGATATTGGGCTATATAAATAAACTTTGATGATTGATAGTGCCCATATTGATTAGATTATTAATTACTACACAACTTAATTGAATACTTGATTCTGATTAGTTAATGTAGACATGGCGAAGATATGCCATTTTTTTCGAGCAAACCAAGAAGACAGACCGGAAATAAACACTAACAGGAACACAAGTTACGTTGCTGTCGCCACGGTTACAGCTGTTGGTACGCAGTGGAATAGACTCTTTTTTTCCAAGCTGTGAAGTCAGGATTCCTGCCCACCCTGTCTGTGTGCATGCTATTGACCATACTTTGAATGACCAACCATTTGCTATAATTGTGGAATTGGTCATTTAACACTCCTGCTTAAGCGATATAAGCTATTGTCTCTTTTTTGTCCTTTTATTTTTTGCTAACATCAATCACACTCAGTCACACTGATCCTTTACGTAACTTGTAATCTATGGCCCTCACCATGAGTCTGAAACATCAGTAGCCTAACTGTAATGCCTTTTGATACATCTTAAAGTATTGGGATGTCCCTCTGACCCTTTTTCATCTAGGAATATGTTTTCGGTACAGCTCAGTTAAAAACTCATTTTTACTCAATATTTCAATATGCATTACACATATTTTTATGTTTCAACAAAAGTTTCTCAGCCATGGTATTCAGTATTCCATGACTGGGTTATTTAGTGTAGAGATAGATTAAAGAGTTATTGTATTGAAATTACATTTTAATTAAACCAGTATCCCATCCTTCAAATGCGATGCTATTAATATCATGAAACATAAAACACTATGGCAATTTAAGTGTTTTAAAGGAAGGGAATAAAACTGCTGGGTTCATTTTGATACTCAGGACTTGAGAACAGGGTCACAGGCGAGGAGACGGTTTAGAACCCTGTTTCAGATCACTCTCACTTTTTGTGAATGATACAGTCACATGAACTAACAGTGCATGGCGTCCAGTGCTTTGTGAAGTCAGATCACAGTCAGATCCCGTCCCGAGTCCAGAGGACGTGTGGACTTGGTTTGGGAGTGTACTCCCAGCCAGGTCTCACTCTGATTGCTCTGCTCTCATTTGGCCAAAAGAGGCAAACTAAGTGGGAGAGACTCGAGCACTCCAGAGTTCGCAGTAACTTCTCCAAGCGAACAAGGTGTGAAAACGCCTTAAATCTCCCAGACGCCTCTTCAGGGGTTGTGCTGTCTATCAGCACTTTCCCTCCATGTGGCTCGCATTCCTAATCAGACTGTGGTGCTGAAGCATGGTCATCTCACCAGGCTGCTGGAGGCTCCGCTGCTCCACACCTCCCTCTGCAGGCACAAGGTTCAATATTCAAAGGCTTTACGGCCAATGAAAATCTCCTGGGCTTCTCCAACAATGCAAGATAAATAACACGTTTTTACTGGTCCTCAAAGACGCTAATCAAGCAAGTAAAGAAAAATAACAACAAAAAACAAAAGTTGCTAAGCCAGTTGGAGAGGGTTTGTAGTTGAAGGCGAGAGTGAAAAGGCGAGCTTTAAGGGCTTTTCTGAATGATGATGATTTTCTGTAAAAGTAAAAGTAATGCAGGAGAGGTGAGATGGAATACAATTACAAGTATAATGTGAAATGAAAAGCTGTACAGTGAAATAAAAATACTGCCATCTTAATAATAATGATCCACAAGAGGAGATTCTACCCATGGCTGTGTAAACCTGTATATAGGGTTAGGGTTCATATCTATAAACTGAGATGAAGCCCTCGCTGGGAGGGCCGAGCACTTCCTTAATGCCTGCTGCTAGCGGTCACTTATTGGATTGTGAATCACATTAATTGTGCTAATAACTTGTAAGGTATGAAACTGTGACTGGTAATTTGATTTTAACTATAGTTTTCAAGACACAAGCAGAATAAAGTAAGCTGACAGCAGATGGTCTGTGTGGATATTGAAGCAGCTCAATGTAACATGAAAATAACAGGAAAGAGGAGACACTTTTTTACTCATCCTGTATCGGATAATCTGCAGGTTGCAAAGCTTTGGAATGGAGCCGCAGTCTCTCCCACAAGAGTTCATATCAGCAGTATCAGACCGATCCTCATGGCTGGAGGAATGCGAGCAGGAAGCACGGTGACTGAGCTGCCAATCAGATCCTGCCGGCAGGCTTTTTTTCCGTTGTTGCTAATTGTGTTTTTGCTGTCTCTGCAGTGGCCCCAGTGTCATAGAACATATGTCTGAACTGCAGTCTGACATTATAGCCTCAGAAAAATAGACCGACCCGTGGAGCTTTTCATTTTTTCAAGTATGTGTTTTGTTCATCGGCCAAAAACAAATACAACAGCGAAGGATTGACAGGAGGCTTCACAGGAGCAGCAGAGGTGAGCAGGAGTGCTGAGAGAGTTTACCTCATAACCATTCGTGGAAGGCAGCGAAAGTTCTGTGACACTTTATGAAAACCTGTGCAGGAAGTTCAATTGTTGCATGAACCCTTCACGGAGAGGTGAGGTATGGGTCAGATGTAGATCCCTCCCCCTTGGAGCTGCTGCAGGTTCATGTTCAATCACTCACAAAGTGTATCCTTTAAAGGCTTCTTGCAGTGCTTACAGTGTTAAGAAAATGCAGCTGAGTGTACTGTAGTTAACACTAGAACCCGCCAGAGATTTTTTATACCTAAAACCGCCACCGGGGTCAAATTGACCCGGCATTAGAATGCATTGATTTTCAAGGTAAAAGTATTGTTTTAAAAAGAAAAATGGTCC
>NW_011344879.1:0-5779 GCF_000735185.1 Notothenia coriiceps
GTGCTCAAAGGGCAGCACAAAAACACAACTGCACATACATACCAGAGCAAGACAGCACGTTCAGCCGGAGACAAACAGTGTGAGCAGCGATGCACAAAAAGTGACTTTACTCACATTTACTCTCCATCATGTTTGGAGTTTACCAATAAACATACCTCACATCAACAGGGGCATCAGTCAGACTTCAGGCCAGTCTATCAAAAGGTCCTCACACACTATGCACTGCAGTGATGCTCTATAACAAGTTAGTTCCCACATTAGAGGAGCATTCTCCTGAAGTGTCCTTAAAACAGTCTGATGTTTGGATCTCTGCTCCTGTTCTGTTGAAACCGCTCTGAAGCTCTGCTAGCGCCCCCTACAGGCCACAATGACATTTACATCTCACACCACAAGAGTGTTGGGTGGTTGAAACACACTGACAGTGGAGTTACTGAGTAGAGTTGAACACTTTAAGTTCCTCCTCAGGGTGGCTTCAGGAAACATGGTGGTGGTCTATTGTCAGATAATATTTGCAATACACTACAATTTTTGCAGTACTACATGGTACAAGTGTTTGTCTACCGCTTTAAACTGCTCCACCAGTTGAAGGTCTGCTCAAAGACTGGTGGTCCACCCTGGGACAAACTCTATGAATCAGCATACCATAATAACATAGTGAGGCTGACCAACATCATCAGCTATGGATTAAACTGTGGATATGAATTGCTTCCATCAAATCAGAGATACAGGGTCCTGTGATTTATAAGGTTAGACTGAAGCACTCCTTTGTGCACCAGTCAATCATCAAATCAAATACAGAGCTAAATCCCAGGTAAAATGTACGTTAGAGGGTCTTGAGCATGTTTCTCACAGTGATTGTGATGTTTCGTTAAATGTGTGTTTGCCTTGTACCGTGTCTTAATATGTGTTCTTGTTGATGTTGCAAATGGAGCTGCGGCGATGCAAGAACAATTTCACACATGATCTGACAATGATATTATCATATATTATTATCGTATCATACTGTTTACCTTTCTGGGATCATAATTGTACTCAAGTAATGTCGAGGCGACAAATATTTCTGATTTTATTTCGCATAATTTGTCAATACAGCATTCACACATTCACGTAGGCATATTCACACACTCACAAACACATACACACACACACACCATTGGCATGCAGGAGCAGCTTGGAGTTAGGTATTTCGCCCAAGGATAAATCGACCTGTTTGGTTACCTGCACAAAGTGAAGTGCTCGGCGCAGTTGTCGGCGAAATGTCACACCTCTGTTTTAATTTAAACAGCTCCTTATATCCGTTAGCGCAGCTAGCTAGCACCAGATGCTAACAACAACAACACACCCTCCCGGTCCTCCCGATGGCCAGTTGGTGCCTGCCGGTGAGCGTGGAATTGTGGTCTGCCGCAAGCGGAAGGCAGGAGCGGGGCTGTCAGCATCAGCTTGTAGATGGTATTTTAAACTCGATGCGCTCTGAAACTACGGGGCGGCCGAGGACAAAAAATACACATGCGTTAATCGCGTTAAAATAATTAGTGGCGTTAATTTTTTTTTGCGTTAACGCGTTATTAACGCGTTAACTTGACAGCCCTAAAAGAAAGACTTTTCCAACTTTGAACTCTTCTCCAGAGTGAAGCAATTAATTGTCTACCAATGTGGTTCAAACCGCTGGAGTGCTATGCTGCTCGTCCACAGGAAGTAGAGAGTAGAGAGTTAGTTAATCACTATCTGACTGTCACACAAGCAACTTCCACTGAAGCATATACCCCATAACCCCAAGTGGATGTGTTTCAGTCTGAACGGACCCTCTTTGGCATCATAACAATATTATTTAAGTTTCTCTGATAGGCAACGGCTGAGAAACTCTTGAGGCCGGGCTGGAGGCCGGGCTGGAGGGCGGCCTGGAGGGCAGCGGGACTCCTCTGGAGGGCGGCCTGGAGGACAACGGTACCCCTCGAGAAGACTGGCAGCAGGACCACGGGACCACCCTGGAGGACGGGCAGGAGGGCTGGGAGCAGGAGTTGACCCGGGCACCAACAGGAGGGGAGAGGGGACAGAGATGGAACAGAGAGGGGACAGAGAGGGAACAGAGAGGGAACAGAGAGGGGACAGAGAGGGAACAGAGAGGGGACAGAGAGGGAACGGTATCGTCGGCTGCACTCAAACCCAACAAGGAGCACAAGGGAAGTCAAGACTAATCGCAAGACTAGACACAGCTGGAGGGGGCAAGCAGAAACAGAAGAGCAACAGTCGAAAACAATAATTCAAAATTAAACTTAAAAATAAACAGACCGTGACAGATAGTATGACATGGCAAAGTGTGTAGCCCCATGTGTTGATATCCCCTGACGTAAGCCTGACGAATTTGGTTCTTGATGAACAGGGTATTGGTGCCAGATAAGAACAAGTTTTCGGGGCCAAAAGCCGGCCCCGCTGAGATGGAAACAGGAAGAACCGGTGCTTAATCTGGCACTCGCTCCGAAACCGACCCTGGAACTGCTTTGTTGGGAAAGGGGTAAAAGTGACCATTTTACATAGCTTTTACTTATAATTAACATAAACAGTTGTTATAGTGAATGAGGTAGATAACACTTTGCTTATTCTCCTATAAAGTGAATACAGAAAATGGGAAATGTCTGTATCTCAAGTGATAATGACGTCCGCCAGCTACTCTCTTGTCTGTCCGTCTGCTGGAACGAAAGCGTAATGATGTTATTCAATTCAATTCAAATGTATTTATATAGCCCAATATCACAAAACACATTTGTCTTAGAGGGCTTCACAAATCAACAAACATGAATGATAATGTAAAAACAACAAACATATCAGAGAATATAGTAAAATGCCAAGATAAATGTGAAAATACCAATTAATGGGTACAAAACACAGTGACACAAATACAGTTAGAATACAATGATTAACATTCCATAAAATGAAGGGTACATGAGGATGTTTAAAAGGGAGTTTAAAAGCAGTCCTAACTGTATACGCTGTACTAAATAGGAAAGTCTTCAGCCTAGTCTTAAATGTGTGTACACTGTTTGCCTCCCTAATCAACACTGGAAGTCTGTTCCTGAGGAACGGAGCTTGGTAGTTGAAAGCTCTAGCACCTGATCTAATTTATGGGCTATATCAAAACTATAAGCTTATAACAGGCTAAGACACTTGGTAGAGCTGAGGGCAATTGGTACCCCAGAAACATGCTGTTTATTTGATGACTTTATTCTTTCTACTGCATGACGGATGATATTCCTGAATTATCTTCCTAATCTTTGTTCACAATCTGAGAAGCGCAGTTTATTCCAACATCCCTCAGACCTGCCTGACCCCTGCTCTAACTGGAGGAAACCACCAGCTGCGGAAACCACTTACCTGTGTGTGTGTGTGTGTGTGTGTGTGTGTGTGTGTGTGTGTGTGTGTGTGTGTGTGGGTGTGGGTGTGGGTGTGTGTGTGTGTGTAAAGACACAGGTTAGGGTCAATCAACCGTGTGTTTGTTAGTGCTTTCAGAGAAAGGTGAACCAGCTACTGCTTCTGGGAATTATCCTCAGAGCTGACCATACTACAGGTCTGTTTTCTGTCTGTGTTGGTGGTTTGACTGCAGTTACTCGTGTCAATTATTTATTCATTTCCTATCATCAAGGTCTCCTTTGAAGTAGCATGAGACATGACCCTAAAAATCCTATCCCGAAGGTGATTAGAGGCCTGGGCTCATATTTATCACACTTGGCTGCAGGCCTGACTTGATTGAAAGATATACGATTAAGTATTCACCCCGGCAGACCACGCGTGGGCCAGACGCTAAAGGTGAATGTTATGGCGTCATGCATCCATAAGGTTCATCAGGGGGAAAGGAACATTCTAAATGTTGAACTATTACTATTTTTTGCATACACTTTTGTAATAGTTATTATTTTCAAAATATATTTACAACGAAAGCCTGTGTATAACTTAATTCGATTTAATTTATTTTAGAATTGTATTTTTATATTTTTCATGTTTGTCTTTTTTCCCTTTTTGTGAGTGAATATAGCAACAGGTTGCATTTTATATTTTTAAACATGTAAATAACATGTTATTGTTATAATTCATTTAATTCAAATGTATTGCTGTTTAGTATGGAGTATATTAAATACTATTTAGTGTCCTTATTTTTGGTTGACAGGTGGAGGAGGAATTGGCACTTGAAAGGCTTTTGTTCTTTACCAGGGAAAGGGAGGTTTTTGAATCCATTGTTCGTGTTTGTTTGATTGTCGTAAAATGAGAAAATCAACGTCACAAATGAAGTTCTTGCCTAAACAATAGACTTTAGCCTGCTTAGATCTGATACCATGCCTCTGCGGCAGTTTAGTTTCGGGGCGAGCCTACCTGAATGCGCGCGCAGGCCCACAGTATATAAGGTGGCTACGCCTCCTGACTGTCTTCCGTTTCTCTTCAGCGAGCAGGACAACACCTGACAGAGAAAAGTAAAACGTTTGAAAGAAGAAGAAAGAAGTTATCATACCTACATGGAGTCGCCACTTCTAGAGACCCGGGCCTGTCCTTCTTGCCCTTTTCTTAATAGCGGGCGCCGATCCCCACCACCTCTGCCTCGAGTGTTTGGGGGACCAGGATATGGCCGAGGCAGTATGGCTCGGTTTGCCGGGGAGAAAGATGACGAGGACTTCTCGTTGTCAGGCACTTCCGGGTCCGGCGTCCATGGAAGTCCACCGCTCAGGGTGCAGGGCCGCATGGACACAGCGTGCCCCGGCTTGCCCCCCCCCCCCGATGAGAGCCTGGCAGCCCATCTGCTCCCACAGGCAGCAGGCTGGGCGGAGAAACTCTGCCCCGCTGCCACGTGACAGGGCGGCTGCAAATAACAAAGGTGTGTTGGGCGTCTCACTGATTGCTCTTCCGCAAGATGCCCCCACCCCGCAGCATTTGGCAGCATCGGCCAAATTAATATCCCGGTCCACGGTGTGGGCGCCACTGCTTGCCGTGTGATGTCCCTGGCCACAGTGGGATCATGCCACGGGAGTGGCTGCGGTGCGTTCAAGGCCCTCAGCAGAAAATCGGCCCTTTTAGTGTCGGTTCCCCATAAGCCAATCTTCCTTTCATGGAAGGTTTGGCAGAGGAGAGGAGCATCAGAGAGCAGAGTCCTGCACGGGTCTGATTTTCAAGACCCGCTCCCGCCCCGCACCCGCGACGTGCAATACCGAACCCGCCCCGCTACCCGCACATATTACCAATTAGTTCCGCAACCCGACCCGACCCGTCGGCACAGGATCCGCAACCTGACCCGAACCCGCATATATATATGAGCAGTGAAAACGTGCAATTATTAACACACGCAGTTGCATATTTGTCTCAAAAAGACGTTGGATTTCGCTCTTGAGGAAGTGTTGGAAAATGCTGTATTCTCCGCTGGAGAGCTTCACCTCAGCCATTCAGAATGTACAGCGCTCAGAAGCAGATTGATGCGCTGCAGAGGTTATGATTATGCACGGTCCCGCGGGGGAGAGGTCTGAGGATTTAAACATTAAACTAAATAATTATTATTTTAATATATTTATTATGCAACACCCGCGACCCGACCCGCATCACCTTTGTTTTACCCAGAACCGAACCCGGAAAAAAGTGTTTGAAAAAATACCACCCGCGAATCACATTTTTTGCGGGTCACCCGTCACTCGTCGATGCAGGACTCTGATCTGCAGTACTCATCAACTGAAAAACATCAGTTTATCCTTGTTAATTATACAACATTTATTGGTTGGAATTGTGTACATTGCTTTTGTGTTTTTCC
>NW_011344880.1:0-13699 GCF_000735185.1 Notothenia coriiceps
GACAAAGGAGCCTCATTCACTTTACATAGGGGTTGTTTGCGTGGTGCCAACACGTAAATGTAACAACGATCGTGACTCCACCACGCAATGTGGTGTTAAGGAGTCGTGGTGGAGTCACGCATTCTGGTGAGATCAGGTTGGAAAAAAAGGGGAAAATCGTGTTGGTGAACACGAATCAATAGCTTAAATGTCGTGACTACAACACGAAATGCCGTGAGACCGGGTTGCAAATACACATGCGTCAATCGCACGTTAAAATAATTAGTGGCGTTAACTCATGTAACTCATGTACAACAACTTCCTTACTTGCAATAAATAAGCACTAATTAGAGGGTTATTGAGGAAAAACTCTCAACTAATGGCTTTTTACTTGTAGAATATGGTCATGTAGAATAAGGCATTAATAAGTGTTTTATAATGACTACTAAAGAGATATACTGCTAATATGCATGTTAATTAACAAGTAGTTGATGGTTAATTTGTGTACCTTAATATAAAGTGTTACCAAAGTTGCATACATGCAGTGCAGAGGGTAATAGAAAACATCAGCTCCAACTAATTAGCTGCTATCTTGTTCATTCCGGAAACTACACACACTCAGTACGTGATCCTGTACCTTGCAAAAAACTTGAGGCAGCAGTGAAGTTGGCTAATGCTAAACTTTGTTTTCCCAGAGTGCACGTGAAGTAATTATGTTGTATATTTGTGGAAAAGAAACCACCATCTATATCTATACAGCTAGATAGAAAGGGTTGGACGGAGTGCTCGGCACTGACTAATCATTATTGATGGAGATTCACTTTCACTTAGCAACCGGATGGCTGGCTGACTGCTGATGCTCGGAAAAAGAGGACTGCATGTGGAACCCTATTGGCTGCTTTTCACGGCATATTGAGTCAATCAAGGTGACTGTGTGGATAGCGTGCCGTTGGGGTGCCACCGAAATGCCACCGAAATGCTTGTGGAGTCTCGGGTAAAATGTGGCCTGGTTCCACTGCACTCCTATTCCCCCCTACTTCAAAGTGATGGGTTTTAGAAAAGTGTTCAGATTAAACTCTCTGTCATATCAGCATTACACCACTCCAGGTTGAAGTGATTGACTGTCACAGCATGGCTACATATATAGTTTTAAAAAAAAAAGCCTTTCTATTGAACAGAAAAACTTTACTTGGAAGTATTTACAGTGATGTATGCTCCGGCTTGTGTTGTTATGTTCACGCTTCACAGGATTCCAGCATGCTGCAAATTCATGAATATTCATGAATCATTCTATATTTTATCTATATTAACCCCGTTAGCTGCATATACAGTGCTCTAAAAATCCCCCATCTTCTTCTATCATGCTCACACACAACTGTGCATTCCCTTATTGTTTGTGCACAATTAGTCTCATGCGTAATCTCTATATTTGCATTCGCTCCCCAACTTTCTGTTCACCTGTTGTGTGCCTGATGACCATGTGTGCGTGCTTTGACGCCCTCAGCACGGAGTTGTGCGTGTGTGTTCAGGCCTGTGTCCTCACTGCGCACCAGAGCATGAAAACATGTAAGGGATGTAGTCACGCTTCATTCAGAGGAACATCCCCGCTGCGAGTCGTCCATACAGGTGAGAAGCCGAGCTGTGGCAAGCGCGGATAACTGTAAGGTGAAAATACTGTACCGGCTCTCTGCACGCGAAGTAGAGAACCGCTTCCTGCGTGTTGCACACAATTACAATCCTTCCAGACAATATAACATTCAACCCAGAGTCAGCATGTTTAATGTGTGTGAGAGAGAGAGACATGCCCTCCATGTTGGCGTTCTTTATTTAAACATTACAGGTGGCTGGTCCATGACTCTGAAGGTCATTGAACTATATAAAACCCTCCTGCTACTTTATGGCCTGGCAGCAAATACATATTATCATTCATCAGTTTTTAAAGGTTACCATCATAATGAGAAAGGTCAGTCTAAGGAAGTTTTATCATCATATTTAAAGGAATAGCAAGTCACTTTGAAAGCAACAGTAGTCTTTTCTAAGATTAGTATGCCCCCTAATCTGTAAAATGTACTTCCCTTTTGTTTGCTTGCCAGCCTTATTTGTCTTTTGCTGTTAATGTTTCATTCCCTTGTTATTGTTTTGTTGCTGTATTTAATCCTGTATTTGTTTAACTTTGGAAAATCTCTGCATGAAGGTGCATTTACCTTAATATAATTACACATTCTTGTATAATAAGCGGTGTTGACTATTGTTTCGTGATCATACTGATATCCATTTTATTCCTATCATACCATCATATATTTTGTGAGAAATCTCACTTCATTGACATATACTGAGAGACTTTGTCAAACC
The DNA here is from genome assembly GCF_000735185.1 of Notothenia coriiceps. NCBI lineage: Eukaryota > Metazoa > Chordata > Actinopteri > Perciformes > Nototheniidae > Notothenia > Notothenia coriiceps. The sequence continues at coordinate 2,332 of NW_011344880.1, forward strand.
AAAACCATCTTTGCCGTCTGTTATTTGTTTATTCATTCCTTGACTAACCAGGTAAACAACCAGGCAACCATAGCTGTCACACAAGACTGTGGAAAGGAGTATTCTCCCTTGAGACAAGGGAATGCATTAACACAGAACACTAGGATGTTTAAAGTGTTATTCCTTTCCAAATCTGTTGAGTAAAGATAGATCCGTGCTGTGAAGCCTTAAAATGACTGTGTTAGAAGTTGTATAGTCACCGCAAGGAACAGTGCGGTCGTCATGAATTATGCCATTTCATGATTTTACAATTGTTTCATGTTTTCACATCAGGGAAAAGATCATCTACAGAAACCATTACTGCTGTATAATTACGGATGGATTACTGAGAGGGCATACCAGGCACAGGGGCCCTGCATTGCCATGTACCCCTCTGGTCTTTACCTACAAAATGTCACTCAAACAGGAAAGTATCAAAACAGAAACAAAAAAAGACATGAATTAAGTTAAAAGAGGCACACAATAACAAAGAGAGGCAAAACCAACACAGAGCCACAAATGACAAGAGACAATTAATGTGTCTTGCTCCTATTTAGGAGAAGTAGTGGGGCCTTTTGCATGTCTTTGCCAAGGCCCGTAGTCTTATAAATCGCCCAAATGTTTAATTCACATCCCTCATGTCCGTCCATGTGATTAGTAGACAGTTATATTTTTTCTGTATTTGGGCATAAAACCAAACTTCTGGCATGTCAAGGAGGGCAGCCGTGATTATGTTGTAGGTTGGTTCTGAGATGTCTCCTTGAAACACTCTCCCTGCAAGGCCATGTCACCCCCGTGCTGTGAGGGGACCCCTGCATTTCACACATTCAAGCATCTTTAATTAGCGACAGCTGGTCAACGAGCATTTCCCACAATGCTGCAGTACTTCAACCCCGCCCAGAACCATCACAACCTGCAACCACTGCCTCTCACAGGTACTGACAATCTCAATTTACCTTTCCACTCCTGGCGGGCTGGCTCTTTTCAGTTTGGTGCCAAATTAAGGTCCTGGGAATTACTCTGACCCATCAGCTTAATTGGCTAGATGTGGATCCTCGGCTCTTGTTGGTTTTCTCCAGAGGAGGAGGGGTATGTGGAGGAAGGTAGCGCGTAGGTGCGCAGTGACATTAATGATAGGCTGCAAAGAGAGACTATTTAAACCAAAACAAACACAACTATGAGTGTAAAGACACAGACAAAGATGATGGTATTATACATAGAAGTATGCATTTAATTTTTCCTTACACACCCACACACACTGCACTAACCGGAGAAAGTGTTAAGGCTACCAGGTACAGCAATTGGCACCTGCACTCGGACCATATTAAGGGTAAACAGACCCATTGTGTATTGTAGTTGCTTTTGTGAATCATCGTAATTGCTAAGCTAAGTGGGTTGCAAAATATAATGAATTGGCCCAACAATTGAAAAAGTATGATTTATGCATGTTTTTTTAGAGTAGTCAGTCTCGCCGACACTGAATAAGGTCCAGAGGGGAGGAGAATGAGCAGAGGTTAAATTGCAATAACCTCTGTCTGCTTGGGAACTAGAGGGAAGAATTTGGCAGCCTGAAAAAATATAAACGCCATTAATCATCACACTGCTCATCGCACACATTGGGAAACACATTATGTACAGTGGTAAATGCTCATGCAAACACTAACTGTCCATGTCCCTAACAACATGCTTAAACCTGTTAAGCCCCAAGCCTGTTTTTCGGGTCTCAGGCTCGAAATTTGACCTTTCCACAACAAATGACAATAACTTTAGTTCTAAAAGGGGTAAATTAATAATCTTTTTTCTCAAAGTATTGATAAACCTGTGAGTTGAATGTAGAAAAGTAAGAATCAATATAGATGTTTTTTATTTTAAAGAAAATTCAGATTGAACATAGTAAAAAACTGTAAATTATTTTTTACTTATATTGAAAACCACCCTTGAATGATGGGATGGTAGAATAAAAGCTTTAGGAATCCAAAGTACAACATATAATAAGTACCCTGTATCAAGATTGATGCAAAACAAGTGACATTTTACCTTTTCAGAGAGGTTTAGCAAAAAAAACTCCAACTCTGGGGTCATTTGGGTGGACATGGGCGTATTTGCCGTTTCTCTGGAACCCATTGGTCAATTTTGATGATTGACATCTCTTTTGAACAGTTAGAGCCAATAGAATCGAAGGGGAATTACACAAACATTACCATTGAGAAGTCAAAGGAGCTATGCGCACGCAGTTTGCCCAAAGCAAAACCTATCTTACGCTCTGAAATCTGAAAACTTAAAACTAGGTTTATTGCTGATGGATTATCAGAAATCATTTCAAAGTGACACAGACACATTGGATTAACCTCTGGATTAACCTTCAGCAGCGTTTTTATCATTGTAATGCCATTGAAGACAACTTTTGATCAGACAACAACAAAGGTAAGACAAATTGCCGTGTTGGCTACCTAATGCCACGTGTTGTGATGTCTGTTTTTGTTTCTCATGTCGAGTTTTGAGCATGGAGTGATGATACAGATACCTATCGAATCTGTGTAATCTCACGATGCTAATCGATGGGTTGGACTTGCATTTACAATAAGTAAAGGTTTTATACCATGAGTTCTGTGCTAAGGGCGTTAGCATTTTTTCGCTCAGGGCTAATTCAGAGGCTCAGCGTCAGTCTTGTGTTTTTTTTTGCTAAAAATTGTTCATATCATCAGTTAGCTGAGTTTCTTCCCGTTACATGGATATGAAACATTCATAGTTTATTTACATCTTAAGAACCCCTCAGACACTGTTGCTTGCAGATGTTGTGGTTTGCCGAAACCACAACATCTGCAAGCAACAGTGTCTGAGGGGTTCTTAAGATGTAAATAAACTATGAATGTTTCATATCCATGTAACGGGAAGAAACTCAGCTAACNGAGTATATCAGATAACAAGGAGGCTTAAAAGTACTGAAATCTGACAAAATGTACTTGTTAAACACAGGGACTTAGTAATGGGTATATATATGTATTGATTTGTTAGATCTCACTCTGTTCCTTTTGTGACTGTGCGCTCTGCAGGCAGAAGATGAAGACGTCATTCTGCGGTCCATTCAGAGGATTACAGTGGGACTTAATGTCGTCAAACACAATTCCACCATGAGACCAGAGGACAGATGAGACCAGAGGACAGATGAGAGCATTGGACAGATGAGACCAGAGGACGGATGAGACCAGAGGACATATGAGACCAGAGGACAGATTGTCCTGGAAGGCAACAGGTAGCCTATTAACTGATGTGGATAACATTGCATTAGCTGCTACCATGCTGTTTGAACTAATGTATGCAATGAACCTGAACGACCCCCCTAAACTGAAGCGCACGTTCGAAGTGCTCCAGCAAATGTTAATGGAGCTAGACGGCAACATGCTCTCCAAGAAATCCCAAGTGTTTAAAAACAAACTATTTGAGTGAGCTGTTGCCATGGACCATTGTGCACTTTTACAGCATTCATACTGGACTTTCATTGATACAACTGTCTTGCACTTCCTTTGCTCATGCTTTTTGCTTGATTTGCATGTTTCAGAAATGTGGGTTTTTCCTGGGGTCATGTGTTTTCAGAATGTACCCCTTGTCATGTGTTTCAGAATGTACTAATTGCACTAATTGTACTAATGTACTAACTTCAAAATGTCAGTTCTTGTTTTTATTTGTAATACTTTCTTTAGTGCATATGTGGTGAAAAATCAGGCCATTATTATACTTCCATGTATTTTTCCAAAGCAATGCCATTGCTTTTTTGTATTAAAGTACCCTTTCATATTAGCAGGTTACTATTTAAATAATGGATTTGCAAGAACATTTCCTTTTTTCGGCTAGGCGTTGACATTTTCTGTTAATTGTTTACTATGAATGAGTTACAAAAATCAGCCTTTCTTTGCCATTTGGCCCAATAAACCTTTATTTTGGTCAGGAGAATAGTTTCCTTTAAGCTTGCTTGCTGTGTTCTAACACAATAATGTATATGTACATGCATCACAATCATTTTCTATTTCTTCTATTTCTTTATTTTCAATGTATTTGTTAATTCTCGTGGGGCTGCATGATGGAAAAACCAAAAGCTCATCTGGATGTGTGGTGGTTGTTAATATTGCTTTATTTTTTGAGAAAAATACATGAATGTTGTTCAAAGAAATGTGTTTGTCTTTATTGACTATTTGTTTTAAAATGTTATGATAAATGCTGTAGATATAAGAGATTAGGATGGATCCTGTAGAAGAATGTACGACATGCCTCTATTCACATGAAATAAATAATCTTATCCCTTGAGCACTAGGTAGATTAAACAGAAAACTATAGCATGTAGTTTAAACAAAACATTAATGTGGCTTTAACAGGTACAAAGGAAATATACTGAGTATATTAAAAGCCTAAAATGAACATTAAAAGTCATGTTGGTTAAACATAGGGTAAATGAATATACCTATATTAAAGGAAATATTCACATTAACATAACAATTTCATGTTTCTTTGACATAACATAGTTGTGTGTCTCTAACATAATGGAATAGTTTTGAGTACACATGATTTTAATATGTGCAACCGATCTCCATGTTTTTATTACTTAAGTCCAACAGACTTTTTACAGTGAAGCTTAAATAAAGAAATCATGTTGCTTTAACAGGTACAAGTTAAATATACTGAGCATATTAAAAGCCTAAAATGAACATAAAAAAGTCATGTTGGTTAAACATAGGGTAAATGAATACATTAAAGGAAATATTGAAATGAACATAACACTTTCATGTTTCTTTGACATAACATAGTTGTGTGTCTTTAACATAATGGAATAGTTTTGAGTACACATGTTTTTAATGTGTGCAACCGGTTTCCATATTAAAATCATGTTAATCCAACGGCCCTTTTTTTCAGTGTAGCACTTGAAATGTTTTAGCTCTATGAAACCTGATGTACTTCTATGATTCTGTTTTCTTCAAGTTTGTATTTTGTTGGTCGAACGCACTTATTGTAAGTAGCTTTGGATAAAAGCGTCAGCTAAATGCAATGTAATGTAATGTAATGCGTCTGCATATGATGATGGAGCTTGAAGCAAACATTCTGTGATTATTTATTTCATTTAGTGCTCACGTTCACAAGTAGACCCTCTTCAATCAAACTCATTTCCCATTTCATTACACATTCCATCACCTTTTGATTGTCCGTCGTAAACTCTACATTCGACAGTATCTTCTCATATGATTGGCATTCTATTTAAGGTCGTAAAAAAAAGTGAGAGAATGTTGCTATTTTTATTTGAGATACACGCAAGCAGGGATTATTTTAAAAGTAAACCAATAGGAGAGCTCGAAGGGAAATAAGGTTATATGTGAGGATAGAGGAGCGTAGGAGCACAGTCGTGCATCAATAAGTCCATTTGCATTGTATGGACGTTCAATGACATGCTTCCATGTACAGTACATTGTATAGACATCATACAAATAGCGTAATGTCTATAGGTAAAGCAAGTGCAGCAACTGTTCAAGGTTAGTTACACCTACAGCACACCGAATTGCTACTTTATTAAATGTACTGCTCCCATGAATACCTACAGGACAAGCTAATTCAACAATTAAATATAACATATTGACGGTCGAAAATCAATATGCACTCATTTTATAGACTATTTCTTTTTTTTTATCAAATCCTTTCACAAACACACAATTCTCTTGAGTGCAATCTTCAGATGTATAATAAGCCGCTAATTGTAATTGATAACCACATCTGCTCAAATTGATTATATTTCCTGCCCAGTTTAATAAAGTATCGCAATATGAAATCAACCAAATCCATGATTATGAGCAATAAAACGTCACAGCACATTTGCAGGCACTTTAGATCGCACCCAGAGGCTCATCACATCTCTGTAAATTCTAGCAGGTGGTGGCTTCTCGGCCTTGTAATGAGCTTTCATTCTTTATGGATGCATGGCTGGAAGCTACGTATCAGCACGTGCTGCCCCGCTATACTCTCTTGTAAGTGCCACCGCAGGGGAGATATGACACGCTAACATGCATAATCTGCTACTGTAAGCTACTGTACATGACACCATCACATGTGTGATTACCCAGGCTGTACGGGGGAGTGGAGGACCAGAAGTGCCTGGGCACCGAGAGCAGTAAGAGAGTGGACAGCTTGCCAGAGATGAGCAATGAAAATGCAAAGGGTCCATCTGCTCGGAGCATAAGTCGGAATTTTTTATCTCAGGCTGAAATTAATTCCTTCTCAGTTTTTTTGGCTCCATGGTCCTCATTAATAACATTGACAGAAGCTAGATAAACAAGTGTGAGACACTAAGAGAAATGGTAAAATATGGATTTTTTGTTCTTATTCAAGATTAATACTCCATAGAGTAGAGTATTGAGTATTGGGGCAAATGAAAAAGGGAGAACATATAAAGGTCCTTACACACCAAGCCGATTTTCGGCGCCGATAGATGTCGATAGATGTTGGGCTGTCGATGAGCGTTGTGTCGCCTACTCAGATTGGTGTGTCTTGGTGTGTACTGCACCGTCGTGTCTTTTCGGCCGTGTCGACACCTTCCGCCGCCGATTCAACATGTTGAATCGGAAAGCTAACGGCCTTCGGCCAAATAAATCTCTCTGATTGGCTGTTCAGCTTAGCGAATCGGTGCATGAGAAGGGAAACGGAAGTGAAGGACCCATTCAAACTATTAAGAAGGCAAATCTGAGATTTCATTTAACTCCTGCTCTCGACACAGGTTCGGGAAAGCCCCATGAGCTTCTCGCTGTAGAGTGAAAATGGAACGCACACGCTATTTGTTGTTTGTTTATATCACGCAGTCTGTTCTTCTTCTCTCGGTGTATCACGCAGTCTGTCTTCCGGTTGTTGCCTCTTTTGAATGATGAACACACGCTACCGACGCCTGCTGGTAAGGAGAGTTATTGCCACTCACGCATGCGCAGTTCGTACGTACAACTTGGCCGTCAGCTGAAGTCTTTGCGGTGTGTTCCAGTGCGAAACATGGCCAAGACGCAGGAGACGTAAGGCGACGTGAGGCGACGTTTTTTTTGGTGTCAGTTTGGTCTGTAAGGACCAGTGGCGGTTCTACAGGGTGGCACGGGGTGGCAGCTGCCACCTCAGAAAAATGCCTTGCCACCCCAACTGCCACCCCAGTTGGCAGCTTTGTTTTGAAAGAAAAGTTGTGGCTCATCGGGCATTTATGAGAGAAAATCTCTAATGTCCGAGTGCAAGTGAATGCAGCACAAGACGCGCCTTGTAACCCCTCCCCCGGCCCTGGCGCGAGCCTGGAAATATGATTGGCGGCGATTTCCTTTGAACGGGGGGACAGCGCAAAACGAGAAGCATTTCGGATCCAAGTAGACGGAAGGAATGAGGTATTTACGGTCTACAATGACAGAGAAGAGACTGTCAAGTTTGGCTGTAAGGCAAGGCAAGGCAAGGCAAGTTTATTTATCTTGCACTTTTCTGTACGCGACAATTCAAAGTGCTTTACAAAACAGATTAAAATACTTTTTAGGAATACATACAGTAAAAACACATATATAAATGGCATTTTACAACAGGCATTACAAAGCAAATATAATAAAATAATTAAAATAAACACCACAGGTATACAATACATGTTTAAAAGGCATACTGTAGTGCGAATATGAGCAGCTCAATTAAAAGCAGCGGCAAAGAGATATGTTTTTAGTCTCGATTTAAAAGTAGTAAGCGTTTCTGCGGACGTGCATGATTTGGGTAGTTTGTTCCAGATTGTCGGGGCATAATAGCTAATGCTGTCTCTCCATGTTTTGTTTTTACTCTGGGAACCGATAGCAGACCCGTCCCAGAAGACCTGAGGCACCTTGATGGCTTGTAATTATGTAGGAGTTCAACAATATACTTTGGTCCTAAACCATGTAATGATTTAAAAACTAGCAATAGTACCTTTAAAATCAATTATTTGGCCGACTGGAAGCCAATGTAAAGACTTCAGAACCGGACTGATGTGATCCACTCTTTTAATGTTAGTGAGGACACGTGCAGCAGTGTTCTGAATCAGCTGCAGTTTTCTGATGTATTTTTTTGTCAGCCCTGTGAATACACTATTGCAGTAGTCGAGTCTACTAAAGATAAAAGCATGGACAAGCTTTTCTAAGTCCTGTTGTGACATTAGTTTTTTAATCCTCGATATGTTCTTCAGGCTGTACTCAGCATTGAATCAAAATGCACCATAGCTTTAAATCTTAATAAGTTTGTGAGGCGTTTTGCTGAGCAAGATGGTAATCGCCACATTCAGCTGTTAAAGGCATGCCAACTTGATGCTCTGCTCACGGATGACTCGATGAGCATAAAAAACTGTTAAGATGATGACCTTACGTGTGTAAATATATATTTTTTCTGTTTTAAGTCCTGAGAAAGTCAAATAAGACTGTGTAAAACTTCACTGCCCAGCTAAAAAAAAGTAACCACTTTGATTTAACTAGGCCAGTAGGTAAGGACTTTCCACTGGAAAATAACTTACTGCAGCAATATACACACCACACAACACACCACAACACCACACACACACACACACACACACACACAACACACACACACACACCCACACACAACACACACACACTACCTAGACCTCGATAACCGTTGGAGTTCCGTAACGAGCTTGTCCTCGCGGACCTGCGCACGTTAGTACACCGCGTGATAGGCACTACTCACACGACTGAAAGGACATGTTACAGTGACAGACACGATGGACGTATTTGCAGTTCACGAGCCGGTCAACACCGCTTTACGCCGAGGAGACAAAAGTAAATCTTGTCGAAGGAATATAGGCAAATCGCGTCGATCGGATTCGTGGTCTACGATTGTTGTTGTTTGTTATGTGCATTCCAGGAGAGAGAGCGCGGTGTGTATGTGTGTGGGAGGGCCAGGAGGGCTACCCGGTCAGTCCACGGACGGCCACTCGCCACTTCACAACGCAGAACGGTGCTTCGCCGGCCGTCGCGCCCCGACAGTCGTAGTCGAACATCTACCATAAATTTGAGCTACGACATCACGCTATCCTATCCTCAGTCTCCGCCACGTACTACTACATTTTTACCATGAAAAATAATGTCTCGATAACTGCCCGGTCAGCTCTTCTTTCTCTCTTGGTCCCGGCAACAACGTCTATATTTAAGCTCAGTACTGTATGACCGCTGTTAAGATAATAAAAGCAGTATCCTTAGGCCGCCGCACCATGTAACCCCTGGGTAACAACTGAATGGTCCCTTTCTTTGTACAGCTAGCGGACGATAACAGCAAATGTAGCCAAGTGAAATAACGATACTAAGACGGAGGATTATCTAGTGAAACGTACGTGCCTATAGTCATTAGCCATACACACCAACACCTCACTCTCCGGCCAAAGCACTGCAATGTCCCGTCATAAGCTTGTAATGTTTCATCCACTGACAGCACCTACGTGACAAGTTATGCAAGATCAACGTTGAAGTTATGTATGTAAAATAATCAAATAAACATACGGCTGAAAGTATATCAAGTAGACTTCAACGAACTATACACTACATAATATCGACTTCGACAGGTATGAAGTCCGTCCGGATATGCACTATCTATTCAGAAACAGTGTCGGTCTGCTGAGTACGCTCATACTGCATGCTAAGTAGATACAGTTGAACACTAGTCGGAGCTAATATAGACCACCAAGCAACAGGCCCCCTCACCCCTGACGCCGTACTCGGTTCTGCGGACCGTCCCGACCGAGACGCCGTATATACTCTCCTTTCAATACCTGTCCGCCTCTCGAAGCCCCAACGACCGGACCGCTCTTCTTCGTGTCTCCAAGAAGGAAGTAGTCACGGTAGTTGTGTACAATAGTAGCTCCTGGTGTGACTGGGTAACCGGACACACCTCACCTCTTTTTCCCGGCCACTTTTATGGACCGACATTCCCCACTTTCACGTCACTAGTTTCCACACAGGTGCATGGACACGAGTGACGACTGGTATGGACGAAGTACTTGGAAGGTGTTATCACCAGCTGTAAAACAGTTACCGAGTTATTTCAAAACTACTTTCTACGGATCCGAGAAACGCATAAATAAGGATTTCCAACAAAGTGTTACCATGTTACAACGGACGTACCGTCTGTACATTTGAACAATCTGTATATTCTTTATTGGCGAGAGGTCAAATTAACCGGACGTTAAAATGAGCAACTCCGATTAATTTAACCCTACTCTAGAAGTCAACACATTGATAATAAAAAGACAAGTTTCAGACGTCTTGCCGTTTATTCGACAATTGAAGGACGGGGGTTAGTACTTCAGAACAAAATGAGGTCTACCATTCCTGAAAGGTGAGCTTTATTGAATACGCGACAATAAAAGTCGACTTACGTTCAAAAAAATTGGGTTTGAACACTTCGTCAACAGGTGTAGATATACAACCAAGAAAGACTACATTTCAGTTCCAAGAAGACAAACGTTATTAACACGTGCACTTGACAAGAAAAACTAATAAAACTATTCTAGCATTAATGAACAAGACATTAACACTTTCTCACCACACGTTCGTAGAACACTTGTAAGTTAGTAATTAGGAGTTTTTAATCAAAAAAATTATTATGTGTAACTATAGACACGGTAGCATAACTGAGATTAAGTATAATTAATCGTTTAGTACATGTGTCAATAATATAGAATAACGGCGTTAGACGTACTAAACCATGGGTACGACAAGATTTACTGTATTGAATAAGCAATAACAGTCAATTTCAACTAAGTTCTGTGTGGGGTTTTTCATGGGTGTATTAATAAATAAACTTTTACAGAAATCTAATACAAAAAACCAGATAATATACTGGTTTTTTTGTGAGGTTTGTAAAACAAGTGTTTACCGTAGTATCACGCATGTATCTCCCAAAATTACTTAAATATTGACTTGTTATTGACTTACTCAAAACAGAGTGAGAATCTGGTCGTCCCCAGGTTTAGATACGTCTGACGACGTTATTCATATAAATTAATTGACAGAGCAGCTACAAACAGATAATTAATACTAAATCAGACAGTTAGTGACAATACTAAGTGTATAAGTCACAATAATAATTTTTTTGATATAAAAAACTCCTCAATTACTACTTACAAGGTGTTCTACGACGAGTGGGAAGGAAGTTTAAACTTTCTGTTCATTAATGAATAGTAATATAGTTTTATTAGTTTTCTTGTCAAGTCGCGGCGTGTTGAAGTAACGTTTGTCAATGTTGGAACTGAAATGTAGTCTTTCTTGTTTGTAATTTCTTCACGATTGACGTAGTCAATCCAATTTTTTGCACATAAGTCGAGTTT
>NW_011344881.1:0-2934 GCF_000735185.1 Notothenia coriiceps
CAAACTGTGTCCAGGCCAGAAGCTTTTATCCACTGCTGTAAACACAACGTCAAACCTCAACAAGCATCTGCAAAGACAACATGCTAACGTGAAGCTAGCTAAGGACCTCCGAATCCAGAGTGAGGATGTCGAGTAAAGTAACGCACTGTAGGTGCGCCGCATCAGGCTCCCTCCTCAAAATGAAGCACCATCCGCAGTCTGCGTGATCTGCCTGTAGGGAGGGGCGGGTACCCTGCGAGTAAAGTAACGAGTAAAGTATCACGTTACTTTATGTAGAGAGTAACGAAGTAAAGTAATATATTTTGTTGAGTAACGACCCCATCTCTGGTCACCAACTCATTTTTCAATTTTGGTGAAAGGAAGAGCGAGTGCAAACCTGCAGCATGGCATTAGATAGAAGTGTGTTATGGACTCGAAAAGACAACTCTTATTTTGCGAGAATACAACAGTAATACAAACTGCAGTCTCTAACGTGATCACTAAGTTGAATCAACACATCTATTAAACATTCTCAACAAAAACTAAACACTTAACCTTTGTCAGAAAACAACTTTAAAAGGCTTGTTTTCTAAATGGAGTTTGGATTGATCAGGGCTTATGCTATAAGCTAACATTCTAACTTCTTCACTAAGATTTGTCTTTAAAGCTTCACATAGGTATAAATATGGCAGCAATGTTATTGTTTGTGCTAAAGTCATTGTATGGTTTATAATCATACATTTATATTCATAACGTGTCTCTATCCAAATATGAGGCTTGATTAAAGAGTTGCAGGTGCCAACAGTAACAACCGATTACCATAATGCTTTACCCCTGCTTTCATCCCTTTCTGATTAAACCATGTAAGGGACAACAGGAGAAAAAAATCTATGCTGATAGGCCTTAGCGACACAACGTTAACATAATTTTGCTTATCGGCGTCATATTTATTGTCAAAAATGTGTGTATGCACTCCATTGAACTTGTATGTAATTGCGTCGCACAACATTTTCGCTTCACGGCTGGTGTTAGAACAACATTAAAAGAACAGAACTACCTGATGGGTACGGTGGCTGAGAAGTGCTAACAACAATTACGAAGTGTGAAACACTTTAACAAAGCTTGAGACAAATTTACATTTTCTAAAACAAAATTACATTAGCAAAACACTTTTTCCAAAGAAAAAAACATTTAACATTAACAAAAACAAATTAACAGGATGCGAAACAAAGCTAGAGAAAATTTATATTTTCTAAAACAAAATTACATTTCAGTGTTTCCCATACATCGATTCACAATTAAATATTGTCCGCCACAAATAGATCTCTTTTTGGTGGTCTAATCAATGGATAGTGAGGTGGGCTGATGATCGGAAGGTTCCAAGTTCAAATCCCGCCACAAATAGAATCAAATTATGTGGGAAACACTGCATTTTATAAAAACAAAATGACATTTTATAAAACAAAATGACATTAGCAAAACACTTTTACAACAACTGAGACAAATTTACAAGTCTCGAAACACTTTAACATTTGCCGAAACACTTTAACAAACTACAGAATCAAACCGGAAAGGGAACGTCCATCATACCAGAAGTGACGTGAAAGTGATTGACACAAACTTAAGTTTTGGCGGATAGACCGCCGGTACCTATGGAGTACAATACATTAATTATTGTACTCAGGACGGGAGTTTGACAGAGTATTAATTAAAAAGTACACAGTAAAAGTACTTGATTGTACTTGTGCTAGTAGTCCAAGTAGTACTGAGTCCAACAGTATCAATTTGATGTAGAACTTTTTGCAAAAAATATTCTATCCCTCATCAAATATAGCAGAATACATGAATTATTGTACTCAGGACAGGAGTTTGATAGAGTATTACTAAAAATGTACACAGTTAAAGAACTTCATTGTAATTGTTGGTAGCAGTCAAATAGTGTCAGTTTTATTAAGAACTTATGGTACAAATTATTTGTATCGCAAATAAAGCAGAAAAAACATGCATTATTTGACTCATGTACTAGCGTCAGTGCCGTTTCTCGGCGATTACCGTAAAGGCGCGATTAATTGCGCACTCATAAATGAGGAGCTGCTGATTTGACCAAGCAAACGCGAGAGACGGCTGAGTTGATCGCAGTACTGGAACGGACGACACTATCTTAATATCTTCTGAAAACAAATGGCAGTGTCAGACACACACACACACACACACACACACACACACACACACACACACACACACACACACACACACACACACACACACACACACACACACACACACACACACCCTGGTGACCAGACATCTCCGTCGGGCAGTTCAATGTGTGTAGAGGTGTGTGTGTGTGTGTGTGTAGAGGTGTGTGTGTGTGTGTGTGTGTGTGTGTGTGTGTGTGTGTGTGTGTGTGTGTGTGTGTGTGTGTGTGTGTGTGTGTGTGTTGTGTGTGTGTGTGAGAGTGTGTGTGGTTAAAACGGAGCAGCCTGCAGTCGCCCTTTAGCTGTCTAATGAAGGTAAACACAGTGAAGGCACAGCACCACTTCCTACTTGGCGAACCGGTAACTTTCTCGTGCGCACGAGAACGTAAGTATATAGAATATATATCGTGATGAGAAAAACCATGTCACTTGGCCCAGGTGGTTTCCACAGAACGAACAAAACATGTTTAACGACCATGAACACACTCGTACCGTCCATAGGTACCGGCGGTCTATCCGCCAAAACAAACTGAAGTTTGTGTCAATCACTTGCATGTCACTTCTGGTATGATGGACATTCCCTTTCTGGTTTGATTCTCTAGTTTGTTAAAGTGTTTGGGAAAATGTTAAAGTGTTTCAAGACTTGTAAATGTGTCTCAGTTATTGTAAAAGTGTTTCGCTAATGTAATTTTGTTTTATAAAATGTAAATTTGTCTCTAGCTTTGTGAAAGTGTTTCGCATCTTGTTAATTTGTTTT
>NW_011344882.1:0-1798 GCF_000735185.1 Notothenia coriiceps
TTATAATTACTGTGAAATCTGCCTATTATGTTTTCGTCATTATTACAACAAACACACACTTGCAACTGATAACACTGGCAATGATTTTAGATGTATTAGACTATTAAAAAAAGAAATCATGCTTCAAATAAGTGGGGGTACGGCGTACCCCCGCGTCCAACGCCCACTACACCACTGACTGCAACTACAAAAAGCTAAGGTTTGTTTTCTCATCAGGAAATGCAGACCGGCTCAAACAAAAGATTTTTAAATCATCATCCTCACGATCATTTAATGTATCATATGTTCGCCGAATTGACATGAAAGCACTAATAAATGTAGTTTCATCCACTTGAGTTTACAACTACAATAATCGATTTGTTTTTATATCACATCCGACGGGAGGAAATTCAGCAGCTCTCACTACCGATTTTTAATCCTAATTTAATCATCATCTTCACCACGATCATTTATGTTTATGTTCGCCGAATTGACATGAAAGCACTGACAAATATGAATATACTGTAGTCAACTTCATTAAAACGTTATTAATGTGCCTAAACTCAGTAATTCACCATTTCTACGCATGACAACACACTTTGTCCGTGTTTGGCTCTCTCGCCGTACAGTGAAGCGTTCCCGCATTGACGTCACTTCCGGCTTCCCCCAAAACCTCAAAATGAGTCGAAGGAATTTTCCCGCGATGTTCGAAATTATTGATATTTATCGGAACGGTATCGCTTTTTCTTCTTTAAACTGACGGTTCGAGATTACTAGTAGCCCACTATTTCATTGCACAACAGTTGTTGGGTTCGTGTCACAGGCTCTTTAATGACTTTGTATACTGCAGGGTATCTTGTGAATTTACTCCAGGTGCAACTAAAGTCTGATTTAAGTGTTGATTATATTTCACATCATTAAACAAAATATGTAAAGTAACTAAAGGTATTAAATAAATGTAGGGGAGTAAAAGTACACGATTAACCTCTGAATTATATAGGGGTTGAAGGACAAAGTAGTGTAAAATGGAAATACTTAAATAAAGTACAAATCTCTCAAAATGTTACTTTAGTAAAGTGCTTGAGTAAATGTAATTAGTTACTTCCCACCTCTGATGAAAAGTAAGTACTGTATGGACATGAGCTTTTTCCTAAAACATGCTATTAGCTTTAGTAGATAATCTAGACAGAATACACACAAATAAAATAACTAACAAAAATGAATAATTACATTGATACATTCAAGCTGAGGAACATTGACAGTGGTTATCTAATGACAATACATTATCCAGAGTGCTACAGCAATTAGTCCAAAAAACTAAAAATGAGTCAGCATTTGTGCACATCTGGTTCCCTCGTTTTGAGGTCAATGGGTTTTCTGAATGGGTTTTTGGTTAGATGGTTAGAATAAGTTATTAGGTTAACACAAGACTTATTTATGTTGTGTTTTACCATTTGATTTATGGCAGTAAATACAACAAATAAATACCCTACAAGTGTATTATTATGTGTTTTTAGTCACTTAATGAAAATACAGATATTTTCTGGGACAATAAACTGACAACGACAAGCTTTTTTTGTCGAAGAGTTCAATATTTCACAGGAGTCACACAAATATGTTTGCTGATTGGCTGTGGGTAATCTGGCCGAGTAACATTTTAAAAACTACCAACCTTAAAGAGGCTCTATTATGCTTTTGGGAGTTTTCACTTTCCTGTGGTGTGTTTTTATGCATGTAAATGGTCTGCAAAGTCAAAAATCCCAAATTTCCCTCCAGAGGGAGTTTCTCTCCCACACACTGCCTGAAATACCTCCATTAG
>NW_011344883.1:0-4423 GCF_000735185.1 Notothenia coriiceps
AGTAATCCGTTGTCCTAGTATGAACTGATTTGGCAAAATGATTAGAGATGTCCCGATCCGATCACGTGATCGGGGATCGGAGCCGATCACGTGATTTTCAAAAGATTGGAATCGGGAGGAAAAAAATCGGGGATCGGGATTTTTATTTATTTTTTATTTTATTTTGTATTCAATGTTACAAAACAAAAATGACCAGGTTCAAGTCTTAAAGTCATCCTGAGGCCTTAGTTTTGGTTTCAAATGACACAACATCATGTATGTGTTGCTTCTTTGGGGCTTGTTTTCATAGACCTGGTTGCTTATTTCTCTCAAATCTGGCAACAGAGTGGGCAGGGCGCAGTGTCTAATTGTAGCAGTAAGCTAACGAGTACTGAAAGCTTTATTTTGTTTTGATCCAATGCTGCACAACTGAACTGATCCAATGCTGCTGTGAAAGAAAGAAGCTATATCCATGTTGGATAGAATATCCAATTTAAATAAAAAAATAACCTTAAGGGACAACTTGAATGCTTTTTTTCTCTTAATGCATTGCATAAAGATCGGATCGGGAAAAATCGGTATCGGCAAATTGTCAAAACCAAATGATCGGAATCGGATCGGGAGCAAAAAAAGGTGATCGGGACATCCCTAAAAATGATTTTTGTAATGTCAGAGTTTTTGAGTAACCCTAACCTTAAATCCTCATTAGAAAGACGATAAGCACCAAAACTGAAAAAAAATACCTAGGCAAGCATTTACAAAACAGCAATATCATTCATCTTATACGTGGCCTAAAGTATCTACGATATGAAACGCCTAGTTGTTTCCTGTTATGAAAAACGTCACTAAGTATCCCTGCATGAACTTAAGTGGAAACATGATTGTGGTGATGTTGCATTTTTGTTTTGCAGTAACCCTAACCCTTAATGTTCATCCTCAAATCCTCAATAAAAACACAATAACCACCAAAACAGTAACAATTCCAAGAAAAAACATCTCTTCACAAAAACCGTATAATACGTGTCCTAAGGTATCAAACGTATAAACGCTTCATTATTTCCTCATATGAAACTATCACTGAGTATTCCAGTGTCCATGCATGAACTGAAGCGGCTAAATGAATGTGCTAATGTCTCATTTTGTTTTTCTGGCTAACCCTAACTGCTCATTAATGTATATAGAGAGACAATAAGCACCAAAACAGTCAAACAAATCCTAAGAAAATGTGTCTTCACAACAGCAATAAAATACAAATAATCCATGGCTGGAGACACTAAGTACTCCAGTGTACTTGCATGAACTGAAGTAGCAACGTGATCGTGCTAATGTCTAATTTTGTGTTTTTTTTGATGAAACCCTAAATCCCCCCTTATTTAATACAAAAATGCTAAATCATCATTAGAAAGACAATTAGCACAACAAAGGTAAACAACCCAAGCAAAGATGTCACAACAGCAATATATCACAACAGGATGTGGCTCAAAAGCCTCTGTGAGGGCTATTATGGCAACAAGATGCATTGCATTAAGCTTTGCAGAGATATTGCCATTAATCACCAACACAGGACTGGATCGGATTAAGCATATTTGTTTAGAAATAAGACTTTGACAAACGTATTGCCCTGTGATGTATGTGGGTGTATGAAGCTAGAATAAACCTGAAGTGGTGCTGGAATAAATCAGTGTTCGCCCACCTTGAAGTGCACCGCTGGGGCTTTGTGGTTCTCCGTCCAATGACTCGAGAGTCTCAGGGTCTCCAGTCGTCTCGTTCTCAGCATCAGGTCCGCCGGATGCTTCATTGCTCAGCGGAGTGACACCGTCGGATGCATTGATCTGATCCTCTGAGTGCCTTAATCCCTCATCAGGTGACCTTTCACCCGCTGTCATCTCTGAATTATCCTGTTTGGGTTCCCCCGATTGCACGTCTCCACTCTTTCCAGCTGCAGATGCTTCACTGGTGTCATTTGAGCTAATTGCTTCACTTTCTTCTGCAGGAGATATAATAAATAAAACACTGCTGTCGTCCTCTGATGCAAGATGCTCAGTCTCTGCATTGGATTCAGAGTGTGTGACCTCTTCAGGTTCGGCGTCAGAAAGTTCCTCTACGTTTCCCTCAGGATTCAACGCCTCGTTTGTCTGGAAGTCGGGTAAGAGTTGTGATTCTGGCTCGGTGTGGCTGCAGTCCGTTAACGTCAAAGTGTCAGTCTCACTCACGGTTGGTCCATTGCTTTCACCTTCTCTTGAATCCTTTGAATCCTCCTCCATCTTTAACCCTGTCGAGGAAACACCCTCTACAGCACTCTGAACTGTATCCTGATCGCCCACACTAGCATCGTCCTGAGACGGGTGGAATATATCCGTTGTGGAGCTTCCCACCGATCGGAAACTACCATCATCGTCATCGCTGGAGATGCCATGGCTCATCTCTGGATCTCGATCAGCGTGTGTGTCACTGGAGCTGGGGATGAGACCGGGTGATGGATCAGCTCGTAAATCCTCCATGGAGTTAGCAGGAGCCACGCAATTAGCGGTGTCCTCAGGGTCGTCCATTGACAAGCTTTCAGCGCTGCATCCGGAAGGTTCTGCGTCATCGTCTACCTCTCCTTCGCTTGCCGCTACACTCCCAGAATGACAACCCGTTTCTGTTGCTTGCTGCTGCTCTGAAGCGTAATCCCTACCAGCTGTTTCCTGGTTTTGTTCCAGGCTGTTCGTGTCTGGTGGAGGTTCCCCCTCGTGGAGGCCTTCTATCGAGAGAGCAGATTGAGGCTCCTTGATTACATCAGCGCCGTCTATCAGTGTTGGACTGGGGTCGGATACAAGCTCTGTCAACCCTTCCTGCTCTAAAGAGACGTCCCCATTAGTCCCTCCTTCCTCAGAGCACTCTTTAATTTCAGAGTCAGAGGCGTCAGAAACCTCGGAGCCCTCTGATGAGGGCGACTGGCCCATGATTGAGGTTTTTACGTCTCCACAGGGCGTTATCGGATCTGTTGGCTCTGTGTCCTCCTCCCTCTTCCTAACTGTGCTTTCCTCTGCTTCCTGCTCTGCTCCGTCCTTTCCTTCCTCGACCTTCTGTCCTTCCCAGATCGCAGCCTCGTCTTTATCAGTTTCCTCTGCCTGTTTATCACTGCCTTCAGTTGGTGGTAGAAAGATTCCCACAGTGAGGCTTTCCTCCTCTGCTGCTGCTTCACTGCTCAAACTCTGGGTGGGAACCGCAGGCTGCCCTCTTCCCTCCTGCTCCGGTTGGCAGTAATCTCTCCCAGTGTTTGAACGTGGACACACCCGGGGGCCGAGGCCATGCTCCTGAGGCCGTGTGTCTGACGTGGGAACCCTCAGAGACAAACCCAAGTCTCTCTCTGCACTCCCAGTCTCACCATGTCCACAATCAACACTGCTGCTGCCTTCCACGGAGCAGCTTTCCACCCAGCTTGTTGTGTCCGAGCTCTCCGACAGCTGTAGTCGCTCCTGACAGGTTATCTCCTCCACACCATCACAACATTCAGCTGCTGTGTGCAGAGAATCAAAGTGCAGCTCCAGTACAGAAAGCCCCTGCAGAATACAGAAGAGAAGCAGGGTAAATGTTAGCTTTCCCCCTCGGAGAAACCAACAGCTCTCGAGTTCTTATCAATCGCCAACTCTGTGATTGCATAAGGTGTTCCACCGGTTATACAAACTCAGCATGAAGGTTAAAACAAATGAGGGCAGGGAAAAGACAAACAATCTGACAATGTTTAGCAGCAGCAGCAAAGCTCCTAAAGTGAGTGGAGAGAGAGTGGTAAAAAAGGGCAGGGTGCAGAGGGGGAAAGTACTCAGATCTGGTACTTGAGTAAAAGTAGAAGCACTCAGATCTTGTACTTGAGTAAAAGTAGAAGTACTCAGATCTTGTACTTGAGTAAAAGTAGAAGCACTCAGATCTTGTACTTGAGTTAAAGTAGAAGTACTCAGATCTTGTACTTGAGTAAAAGTAGAAGTACTCAGATCTTGTACTTGAGTAAAAGTAGAAGTACTCAGATCTTGTACTTGAGTAAAAGTAGAAGTACCCGAGTGTAGGAGTACTCTGTTACAGTAAAAGTCCTGCATTCAAAATGTTCCTCAAGTGAAAGTAGAAAAGTATTCTCATCAAAATATAGTTAAAGTAGTGACAGTAAAAGTAGTCGTTGTGCAGATTGGTCCATTTCAGAATAATATATTATGATATGTTTTATAATGATTGATCATGAAAGTGTTCTCAAAGCCGGTAAAGGTGCAGCTAGTTTGAATGACTTTGTATACTGCAGGGTAGCTTGTGGATTTACTCCAGGTGGAACTAAAGTCTGATTCAACACTTGATTAGATTTCACATCATTCATCCACATCTGTGAAGTAACTAAAGGTATTAAATACATGTAGTGGAGTAGAAGTATACGATTTACCTCGAGTAGATGTACAAAGTAGCACGACATTGAAAT
>NW_011344884.1:0-1717 GCF_000735185.1 Notothenia coriiceps
CCCCTCCGGCATGAAAGAAAGATGGTGGTATGAATGATGTATTGTACCGTTACACACACACACACACACACACACACACACACACACGCACATAGAGATGGATCAGGGCAAACACTGGAGTGATATGTTGGCTTTTCTAATATAGTCTGTCTGCAGCGAGAGGGAGGCGGAGACATACGAAAAGCTGATTGACAGATAGCTCAACCAATTTGTGTCCGTAAAAAGAATGATAGACTCGATGTTTCAAACAAGAAACCTTCAGGTAAGGAGTCCAATCCTGATTTAACTAGAAGGTTATTATAACTCTTGACTTGCTGATAATTCATTTTACTGAGCAACTGATTGTTCAGAGAGTCTGTTTTTGCTGTTGGGAAACAACCGAGCCAATCAGAGCTTAGCAGAAACTGAAACTGTGGATGTTATTTTCCAGTGGGAGACATAGATCAAGAATGAGCATTGATGACAGCGATGAGATGTTGTAAGTCAACTTACTGAAATATAAAATCTGCATAGGGATGACAGGTTCAATGGATGCAGTGATTTAATGTTGCATTTCCATAAAGTTGGGGAAACTAATAGCCAAAATTGAAGCAGCAGAGGCAGAGAAATCCTAACTGCTAGTCTGGAGGACGTGTTGGATCTGTAAGCTTTCTACCCTTGGCTGATTGGGAGAGTCAAGCTCAAGGAGATATGTACTTACTTGAAAATAAATACTGTTTACTAGCAGATACAGATAAAAATATTGCAGTGATAGAAATCAAACACTTCAAAAGCTTACCCATTTGAGTAGCAGAAACTCAATGTTATACCATGTTACACAACATAAGCATCAGCACCAGTGGGATTCAGCTACCTGGTGAGCTCAAAGACAAAACTTTTAAAACCAAATACTTTCCAAACTGGTGCTACATGTACAGCTGCTCAAACAAAGTATGTCTTAAAACTGGAGGGAGGAACTTGTGTTTCCCCACCCTCCCATTGCCAAATGTATGTTTCTGGAGCGGGTCCTAAAAAAGAAACGTTTCTGTTCGAGGAAGGATTGAGGTGAATAAAAGATGTAATGAAAAGCCTTGAAGAGATCCACACACTGGGATCACCTGCAGGAATTT
This sequence comes from Notothenia coriiceps, assembly GCF_000735185.1. Taxonomy (NCBI): domain Eukaryota; kingdom Metazoa; phylum Chordata; class Actinopteri; order Perciformes; family Nototheniidae; genus Notothenia; species Notothenia coriiceps. Next base: position 1,110 of record NW_011344884.1, read on the forward strand.
GTACACAGATGCCAGAATAACTTGCCACTGGCACAGCATAAGCTTTACTAGGCGGCCCGAAGACAGTATGTTGGAGCTTTTTCTACCAAATGTCCCTTCTCTACTCGTCAGTACAGATGTGCAAAGATGTATTTAGTAGATGTTGACCTAAGGTGCGATCAGCTCTGCAGTGTTAAATTGTGTTCAGATATTGAAGAACATGTAGTAGATACTGTGCATCTACACGAGCAAAACAAACATACTTATACTTTAAAGAGTTGTAACTGTACTGTTACCCATTTGGATCTTAAGTTGGAAATCACTGAAGCATGCCACGAATTTTAATCTCAGCCCTTTTGGGGTTAGGATTTTTTTACAACAACATTACCAATCCACCATTGATACACTCTAACATACACCCTGAACCCCGGAGCACTTCAAATAGCCATGAAAGCTCACCCCATGGGCTAACCCTAACCCTAATTACCCAACAGCCCTCGTTACTCATGGCCCCGGGGCATTGACTCACCATTCACCTGCTGCTGGTGTGAATGGCACGGCTGCAGGAGAAGGCTTTACACATACAGTAACAGCTTGTTCATCAGGTAACAGTTGCAGCACCAGCACCG
>NW_011344885.1:0-2692 GCF_000735185.1 Notothenia coriiceps
ACTTAGTTAATTACTGTAACATGTGTGTCATAGAAGATATTCAAGTGTCATGTACAAAATCTATGTATATTTCGTTATTTTTTTTGAAATTGTGAAACTGATTTCACAATTTCAGATGTCAAAACCATGTCAAAAACATTTGTCTTTGTGATTGAGGTAAAGATGGAACATTTAATTTAGGCTAAACATCTACAAATATCAAAATCAACCAGTGCATGTTCTGCCTGACTTCTGTCCTTAATCGCACCCTTTGATGTGACACACCTACAACACAGACTTTATCTGGATTTGCTGTCTTCAACATGTTAAAAAACACATTTCAGACTACTGTTAGCTGTGTTGGAGTCAATCAATCAATCAATCAATCGATCGATCAATCGATCTTGTCAGTGTTTAACACAAATGAGAGCCTTGTTTCAGGGTTGTGCAATTTGAGGTGTCTCAAACATTAAAACCATCGTCTGTCTTTTTGGTAGTTTTGCATCTCTGGGTCCATTTAAATGTCTCTTTGTGGTCGTTGTGAATCGTTACATGGAACATTTGTTTTTAAATTACAAGAATACAAAATACTTCTCTCTGCTTGATCAAATATTTGAACAGGAGACACCTACATGACATTTAAGGGTCTCAAACTACAAAACATAGGACTCTTGTTTGTTTTAGTTCAGTTCTATGTCTTGTTCGGATCACTTTTTGGTCGTTTTTTTCTACTATATTTAAATGTATATTTGTGGTCGTGGTGAATCGCAAGATAGAAAATGAGTTGTTCTTATAACGAAAATACGAAATCTTGTAATAGGACACACCTAAATGACAGCCTAGTCTCAGGATTTCACACTTTCAAGGTTCTCCAAGCTGATAAAAACATACTTTTTTTGCAGCTTGGGAATACTATCTGATGCATTAGTGGACTTTATATCCCCAGTTTTACCTTGGGGTCGGCCTCGTAGTAGAACTGCTGGGTCCGGATCCAGCGGCCCACCAGGTGATCCCTGACGGTGTGGGCCAGGGCGAAGTAGTAGTCCCGGGGAGTGGCGATGTTCCTGTCCTTCACCAGGGTGAAGTGCAGGTGTCTGTTGAAGCCCTTCTTCAGCTCCGCCACATTCTCCACTCCCACGATGCCCCTGATGCTGATCTGCTTCCTCTTCTCCTGGTCTGTGAGCGGGGTGGCCATGCTGAGGCTGGGGTGTGGGGGGGAGCAGCAGGTGTGTGCTGGGAGGCTCTGCAGAGTGAAGTGCAGAGAGAAGGTAACATGGTGGAGGTTTTTACAGCTGGAGGCTCCACCTGCTGCTGCTGCTGATTGGTGGCTGCAGGGGGAGGGGTTTCCTCCGCAACACACACTTCAGGATCACAACAGGAAGAGAAAGTGTGTGCAGAGTTTCAGATGTGCAAACAATGAGCTGCTTTTATTCAAGATCTGTTCTTAGGTTTAGTACATTAAAAGTGATAATAGAGTTGTTGCACTACAGATAAAATGTTTGCATGCAAAACATACTCAGTTTAAAGCTTATCAATCAAAGCTGAACACGTTTCTGTTTCTGGTGTCTTTTAAATCTAAATATTATTAATATGATCTTATACAGAATACAGAACAGTGTTTTCTACTTCTTCTATTCCATTTAAACTTGTTTTTTCTATTCTCTTTACTCTTCAAAGAGGCCCTTGTTCTGCTTGTTGTGGTGTTCCCTATCCTGTGGTTTGTTCCATAGGTTTTAGTGCATGTACTGTCATGGACTGCAAATGCAAAAACACGCTAACATATTGTGTTTAAATATGCTTACGAGGCATTATGTAATGCTAACTGTTGGTGAATTCAGGAGAAACAAACAGCCAAAGTTCGCAAAACATGACCTTAAATGACACTTCACCTCTTATAAATCTGGAATGCATTGCACCGGAGTACTTACCATATAAATTAAAAACACAGAGTAGGATACGCATGTTAGAATAAATGTATGCAGCCTCCAAAAGAAACACAAACAACGTCGGCGGATATAATTTGAAATGCTATGTCAGTGAGAATAATATTTTGTTTGTATTTTTTTTCTATTTGTTGTCTTTTTGCAGGTTTTTAGAAAATGTGTACCTTGACATTTCTGTTTTAAGACAGAAAATATGTAAAAAGTGCAGGTTTTTATATGAAAAATAATAATAATACATTTAATTTATAATAATAACAAACAAGGCAGATTTCTCTTTTCACCCTCTGTCTGAAACCAGAGCCCAGTCTCCTCTGATTGGTTAGCTGGCCGGCTCTGTTGTGATTGGTCAACTGCTTATAGATGCCCCGCCCCTTAGCCTATCACGTACAATGTGTTGGAGCGTTAGCCAATAGGAGCACAAGTGTTCTATAGTGATGTCATTATGTTCCAGAAGTAAAAAATAAGGCCTCTTTAAAAGGAGATCACTTTAAATATATACTTTGGTTCACTGCTATAAGACAATTAAATATAAAAACATTAAAACTGACAAAAATATATAGAAAATATTCCAGGCAACATCAAACTTCGTTGACACCTATTTATTGAATATTCACACATACAAAAGAACACAGCGGCTCATTTTACACTTCATCATCATCATCATCATCATCATAATAGCAGTAATGATAGACATATAATCATAATAATCATACTGTGTTAAAATCAAATAATAACAATGTTTTTAACATTTTATATTCATAACACTCTCC
>NW_011344885.1:2752-6701 GCF_000735185.1 Notothenia coriiceps
AACAATGTTTTTAACATTTTATATTCATAATACTCTCCGTAGACATATTCCTGTATCACTGTAAATTACAAATATCCAGTGATCACATTCCACCTTGCATCAAACAGCAAAAATAATCAATCAAATTAGGTTATAATGCAACACACACACACACACACACACACACACACACACACACACACACACACACACACACACACACACACACACACACACACACGTACATTTGGATATATAACACCCAGTGTCGCCCAGCGACTGTGTGCACGTTTTTTTAATAATTCATAAAAGTTTGAAGTTTAAATAATCCCCAGGTCTATGTTTAATATCTTTGAAGTGTTTTTGGCTGCTTTGGAATAATAAACGTTACAATCACACACCTTTTAAACATCAGCGCCCTCTTATGTTCAGAACAGGAACACATGTTATTTTTCAGTCAAAAATATAACTAGTTCACACAGAAAATGTTCCAGGAGAAGATAATTTGTGTTAATAATCATATGAATCCCTTTGATTATCTGAATTAAAGCCATTTTGTTTGTTATTCCTGGATTCTGAGGTTGTGTAATGTTGTGATAATGGCTGCTTTTGTATTTACGTTATATTTACGTCCGGAGAAAAGGCCCTACCTATGATGCATAAATCAAGGCTTAAAAGGCCGTGCAGCTTTCTGAGCACTGCAGTTTGCACACATGCGTATACTGAAAATGATATATTCTGCTTTACAATCAATATTTATCCTGGGGGAGACAAAATAAAAATGCTAGAGGATTTATAAAGTTAAGAAAGACACCTGACTGGGGATATTCTGGGGATATTCTGTCCGTAACAAACACGGTTATTTGCTTCTCAATGCTGATAGAAAAATAGCAGCAGGTGAAGTCAGGCATCACAGATGTTACAGTTCCTCTGCTGAAGCAATGATTTATTTATTAGCAAAGTTTTCATAAATCTTGTGGGTATTGAAGAGGGGGAAAGGCACGCCCATGAAGCTTAAACACAGGAAAGCATTTTAATGTGTATGCTGGACATGTTCAGGAAGAGGATGTACCGGGGACTCTGTTACCTCAACCTGACCTCGGGACATTTCAGGTCCCCACATTCATGCAGAATTATCTCAACAACTATTGGATGGATTCCTAAGACATTTAGCACAGATATTCATGGTTCCCAGAGGATGAGTCCTACAGACTTTTCTCATTGCTCTGTATTTTTCCATTAGCAGCAACTGCAGGCAGCACTGCTAGATAACGAAGAAATAGGCGTAATAGTGTTTTGTTTATTTAAAGGACACAAATCAACCCACTTAGAGGATAGGATAGAGGACATGTGTCAAACTCAAATCAGGCCCGTGGTGGATTTAATTTTGGCCCGCAGGATAATTTCTAATTCCTATTAGATCTGGCCCGCCGGTATATTGCACGCACACCTTCACTCCATCCTGAGGGTCTCCTCAGCTCAGAGCCTGAGCCCAAACATTGATGACCTTGCACCCAAGATGAGATGTCAAGTATCTGGCTTGAACTAGCATCAGAGCAGCACACTGAGTTTAATGGATGTTTCCTTCTGCACTTTGTTTCTTGAGACAACAGGGCATGTTTTCTTTTCTCTTTGAGGGAAATAGTTTTGTTGAAGCTGTTGTTGGCCTGTGGGAAAATGTAATCATAAGAAATGAATGACTGAGGAGAAGCTGCAGATAGAGCCATAAGAAATGAATGCAGCTGATTATTTAATGTTTAATGTTGTTTTTATAGGCAATCATTTAAGCTTTGTTAGTTCCAGGTTTTAATATGTGCAATAAGTTCATTCAATAAACATTGAACCAGTCCGGCCCTCGACTAGTACCAATTTTTTAATCGGTATTTGAGTTTGACACCCCTGGGATAGAGGGACATGAGAAGAAATGACGAAACACGTAGGATCATTATTTTTCCCTCTGTTATTTAATTTAAAGGAGACATACAGTAGAAGATTAGTTAATTTGCCAATTCAAGTGTCACATAATGGTTAAATGATCGTACATTTTGGCACTTTTTGCATTATTGAAAAGTACAAATACCATAAATATCTGGCAAAGATGTCCCTTGTTCTGTTAAACATCTCAAAATGTACTTGTTTAGTTGGCACCAAATGTTGTTCATGACATCCAGAGGTCAGGTCCGCACTACAAGTCTAACACAGGGTGTTCAAAAATAATTCCAATTGAAGTTACGAGAGCCACACTTTTGGCAACAGCTGGCTAGAAAGCTAACATTCGCTAGCTAGTATAGCTTCCTGTATTTGTGCTAAGCATGACTTTGCATTGCTCCATATTGTTTCCTGTTGAGGAGGCTGTTGCCCAAAACAACGTCCAGTACATCGTTCCCTTTCCTGTTTGCTTCAGCGGGACATAATCAGTTTGACAACAAATTACAAACCACATTTTTTAAAGCGACAACATTAAGATTCTTCCCTTTCTGTAATAACTATACATTAAATAAAGGAACAATGATAAATTCTCATTGAAAAAACTCTGAACATCAATAACTTATTTAGCTATAAACCTCTCTGCGTTTCAGTAACAGTATTACAAAACTACCAGGATTTAGTCACCTACAGTAAAAAAAAGCAGAATGTAGCGCGGCGCTGTAGCACCTTATTGAAAGAGCTTCATCATCATTTACAACACACTTTAATGCACACACCTGCCCGCTCTCATGATCATTACACCAACAAAATCCCTCCTGTAGTTCATTACAGACGAGACAGAAGCTAAGCCACTAAGAGAAGCGCCTCGTGTGCACGGATGAGGATATGACAGTGATGCGGATCTCCCAGGGATCATTGCAGCAATGCACCAAAGTTAATAAATGCTCCAGCCAGCAACTCTAAAACTTTAAAGTATTTTAGAAAAATCCAAAGTTACCATATTTACTGCCAACTGTAACTTCATATTTAAAGTACAGACTTAATGAATAAAATATCATATATTGTGATATTTGATTAAAAGCTTAAGCCATTGCTGTTTTTAGCTTCTCTTATTTTGATTATTTGCTGCTTTTCTCAGTTTAATATTATATTAAACTGAATATCATTGAATATGTATCATATCTACTTGGACTCTGGAACCTGGGATGCACATTTGTTAATATGTTCTGAAGCAATCTGGAAAATAATCTGAAGGGTAATATATAATGAATAGAGTCGCAACCAAATCAGATCTCAATATTCTCATCTAACACTTGGCAAGAAAGCAAATAGGAGCAATGTCCAACATATCTTATATTGCTTTAAAGGTCACCTATTATGCAAAATCCACTTTTTCATTTCTCTTCTAAATCAACATGTGTCCCCTCTGTGTAAAGAGATTCTGAAAGTTTCAGGAAAAAATATTCTTTTTGTCCTGATCCATTTATATACAAACCTGTCTGAAAATGAGCTGATCAAATTTTGGCCACTTTATGATGTCATAACCCCCCCCCACCTTATCACCTGAATCTCCTCCGAGAGCACCATTGAGTTCTTTCTAACCAAATGTCTCTAGAGGGGCGTGGGGAGGGGCTCCTTATTTTCATCTAAAGTAACAGACAGAGAATCAGCACTTTGGAAACAGGTGCTGAAACAGAGGGGATTATGGGATGCTGCAATGATCTGTTTGGTCTTTGGAGCCAAACATTTCAGAGACATGTTTTGTATATTTCTGAGACCTATAATATATTGATGAAAAACAGAATAATAGGGGACCTTTAACCGGTTATTACGATCACTGCACATATTTTGAAACAGGATTTTCTAACTAACTGTAACTCGATGGAACAGATTTCAAAGCACGGTGCATTTCAGAGCTGCAGTTTGTCCAAGTGTCCAAGGTTTATGCATGATGAAGGCATGGCTTTGGGCCTCCTACAGAGAGGAGGGGGGGGGGGTTATAGTTACTGACAGGCAGGATGGACCCTGGGAAATCCTGGAG
>NW_011344886.1:0-4337 GCF_000735185.1 Notothenia coriiceps
GCAAACACCAAAGAGATATCTTTCAAAGCAACTCATTTCATTTCCAGAGCGCTGCTGCTGGAAACATATGAGAGGGATGTGCATGGCGTTCACTCAGAGGACACTTGCTGAAACTGTAAAGGAGAAGAGTGAGAGGAAGACGTAACTGTTTATTTATTGTGTCTTAATTTCTCTTTTGTACATTGCCTTTTTTATTATGCTGCAACGCAAACATTTCCTGAATTGGGATCAATAAAGTATCTATCTATCTATCTCTCCATCTATCTATCTATCTATCTATCTATCTATCTATCTATCTATCTATCTATCTATCTATCTATCTATCTATCTATCTATCTATCTATCTATCTATCTATCTATCCATCTATCTATCTATCCTATCCTATCTATCTATCTATCTATCTATCTATCTATCTATCTATCTATCTATCTATCTATCTATCTATCTATCTATCTATCTATCTATCTATCCATCTATCTATCTATCCATCTATCTATCCATCTATCCATCTATCTATCCATCTATCTATCTATCCATCTATCTATCTATCTATCCTATCTCTCTATCTATCCATCTATCTCTCTATCTCTCTATCTATCTATCTAGCTATCCATCTATCTCTCTATCTCTCTATCTCTCTATCTCTCCATCTATCTATCTATCTATCCATCTATCTATCCATCTATCTATCTATCCATCTATCTATCTCTCTTTCTATCTCTCTATCTATCTATCTATCTCTCCATCTATCCATCTATCTCTCCATCTATCTATCTATCTATCTATCTATCTATCTCTCCATCTATCTATCCATCTATCTATCTATCTATCTATCTATCTATCTATCTATCTATCTATCTATCTATCTATCTATCTATCTATCTCTCTATCTATCTATCTAGCTATCCATCTATCTCTCTATCTCTCTATCTCTCTATCTATCCATCTATCTCTCTATCTCTCTATCTATCTATCTATCTATCCATCTATCTCTCTATCTATCTATCTATCTATCTATCTATCTATCTATCTATCCATCTATCTATCTATCTATCTATCCATCTATCTGTCTATCTATCCATCTATCTCTCTATCCATCTATCCATCTATCTGTCTATCTATCCATCTATCCATCTATCTCTCTTTCTATCTCTCTATCTATCCATCTATCTATCTATCCATCTATCTCTCTATCTATCCATCTATCTCTCTATCCATCTATCTGTCTATCTATCCATCTATCTATCTTGATTCAGATTCTTCTACATTTATTTAACAGCTTTAGCTCCCTTCAACAAAATGCATCTGTAAAAATGTAACTAGTTGAATAACTCTTGAAGTCACAAAAGAGTCAAATGATGTAACTATTTTACAAAAAGTGAATCAGAACTGTGTTTGTCTACCATGGTCAAATGTGATGCAACAATATTATCTAGAAATGTCACATATATAAATTAAATTACATGCACACATAAAGGCCATTTTTCTGCACGATGATTACTTTGAATACTTGAAGTACATTTTGCTTAAAATACAATGCAGGACTTTTGACAATAATGTATTGGTACTTTTACTCAAGTAAAGCATCTAAGCATACTTCTCCCACCGCTGAAGATTATTCAGAAGCTATCACAAAAACAACCAATACCAAAGCATCCATTCAGCCTGCAGCAATATACATTCTGCTCCAGCTTGGTAAAGATGGCAGGTAAACAAAAAACAAACCACATGAGATGTTTCCTGCAGACTTCACGTGTAGTGCAGCTTTCTGTGTGTCCTCCGATGTGTGTGATTGCATAACAAGCAGCTTTTTTCAACTCAGACACACCGTTTGTCATTCCTCTCGTTCCTCCTCCCTTCCTCCTCCTCCTCTTCCTCATCTTCCTCCTCTTCCTCTCCATGTTTCTCTGATAACTCTCTGCAGACAGCACCTTTCTGCAGCTGGCTATAACAGATGAGCTTCCTCTTTCTCTTACTCTCACTGATTTTAAAAAACACACGCAAACAAACTCAACATTAACATTTAATACGTGCTTTATTTGCAAAGTTTACCCGATAACATTTTCCAAAAAGGACATTACTTTGGCTGTGCTGTATAACCTGTGCAATGCTCAGACCACTTAGGGTTATTTCTGTATTACACTTGGTATTTTGGAAATAACTTAATGATCAACTTCCCAGTCTGAAAACTTAAATAGCTCTTATTTAAATGATAGGTCAATATACAAATCCAGAGTTATGAAGAAGATCCAGTAAATAACCAAAGAAGATCAAGAGAATATCCAAGAAATATCCAGAGAAGACAGAGGGAAAGATCCAGAGAAGACAGAGGGAAAGATCCAGAGAAGACAGAGGGAAAGATCCAGAGAAGACAGAGGGAAAGATCCAGAGAAGACAGAGGGAAAGATCCAGAGAAGACAGAGGGAAAGATCCAGAGAAGACAGAGGGAAAGATCCAGAGAAGATAGAGGGAAAGATCCAGAGAAGACAGAGGGAAAGATCCAGAGAAGACAGAGGGAAAGATCCAGAGAAGACAGAGGGAAAGATCCAGAGAAGACAGAGGGAAAGATCCAGAGAAGACAGAGGGAAAGATCCAGAGAAGACAGAGGGAAAGATCCAGCGAAGATAGAGGGAAAGGTCCAGAGAAGATTTCGTTTTTTCTCAAGTCAGGCCATTTTTGCTTCATACACCACTGACTTACTAATAAATGGAGCTACAACCAGGTTAACTTTATTCATGGTGTTAATGATCTTAAATGCATAGTTTAGAAACAACAGTGCTGCCAAATTTCTGGTAATCAGTCACTTTTCCATAATCCTGTTTTCAGACCAATCAAACAGAATCACAACCTCCTGGGCAGATAACATCATGTGGGTAAACATTGTGTTGTCTTCTCATCACCTGCCTCCATTCAGGAGTTGTAGTTGTATTAAAGACATCGTAGTGTGCTTAACACCGAGTATAAGATGTTTAAATGCTGCTTCGATAACATTCTGAATAGGGAGAATAAATAAAGAGGTTCCCCATTCATTGTGTCAGCCTAACCAAATAATGAATCCGCCCTGTGGGCCGTGGAGTCCATTGATTCTGCTCGTGTTAACCAGCATTGATTTGTTAATAATATTAGAGGACACTAGTCAACATGAGGACAGGTCTTCTATTTGGCTTACAACGATCACCATGTGCTTCTGTTTCCCCTAGAGATGAGATAAACCAGATGAGTGTCCTCTAACACTGAAGAAAATGGACTCTCTGTTAACAACAACAATAGCACTTGTTGACATTTGCGTGACCCGACAGAAAACACGCTATTTTATGCATGTAAACAAACAAAATTAGCACCAAGAAAACCTTGGTGAAACTAATCCAGTTTTTCCAGTCCAGGCTGCATGCAGGGCAGTGTGAGAGTGTGTCAGAGAAACAGCCTCTAAATGGATTCCTGCAGCAGAGGGATGATGCACTCTGCAGGCAATACTTTTCCTAAAGCCTCCTAGAGAGGAAGTTCAGTTTACTCTGCTCCTGAAAAATGGGACAAGCTTTGTGTTAGACTCAGCTGGGGGCAAGACGTTACGCTCCAGAACTGAAACAAGTGGAGAATATTATGAAGCAGGACTGTCAGAGTGAAAACGGTTTGTTCTGAAGCAAGACAACCAAGAACTGCATAAGAGATGCCTCAGCATGAGTCTAGATTGGATTGAATCCAGCAAATAATGGGTCGAATAACTAATGTGAGGGTCAGTTTCCCTCAGCGTTACACATTGCTTAGACCCTCCAGAAGAATTTACCGCATAATCAGCAAAATGGCCCAGATTTTTAAAAGGCCGCATATTTATCAAAAGGCCGCATAATCCCCGCATTTTTCCACACAAAGTTGAGAAAAAAAAAAGTTAACTCGTCTTGACGTGAAGTAGTGTTGATGATGATGTGACGTCATCAGCTCGCGCATCACAGAAGGTAAACAACACCGTAGAGTGAACGTGTGGAACTCACACGAGAAACATTTCTGCTAAAGACCGGGCAAAGCAGTACCCCGATGTCTTTCACGAAAGTGGGGGGAAACTATTCTGCACCCCGTGCAACTGTGTGTTGGAGCATAAGAGAAAATCGACGGTGACGACCCACTTTGATTCATTCAAACATTCGAAAATGCTTTCTGCTGCTGCGGACAAGAAAGCCAAACAACTCACGTTCACCGAGGCATCAACCTCCAAAACCCTTTGAGGGCTACAAGAAACGAAGTGAGTAGCCTACAAGATTGAAGCTGCAGATAACGAACGAGTAAATGAAAACAGAATGAGGCGGAGAAGTGTGTGTGTGTGTGTGGATCTATCTCTCTT
>NW_011344887.1:0-2723 GCF_000735185.1 Notothenia coriiceps
AAGTACGTGATCGGTACAAAGTTTATGCCAAGAGGAATTCTGACACGTAGACAAATGTATTTTATAGACCCTTGTCTTCGAGACAGGAAGAGATTTGACTATAGAGAGGCAAAGTCACGCCCATCTACTTCCGCCCCATGGGACCTTATTTCGGAAAAATTATGTATTGAAGTCAATGGAGAGAGAAAGATTATCTTTCGATCCCGTTTGAATTGTGCCACGAATTACACATATGATGTTTGTCAATCTTAAAAAATCATTTCCATGTCAAAAAAGTCACAGTTTGTCGTAAAACTGTTGAAATATAAGACTATGAATAATTCGCAACTAGAAAGACTACAAATCCCAGAATCCCGGTCCCGCATGTTGGCTCTTAGGAACCGACTAACTCCCCTTGTGTGTATGTACAGCTCTCAACATGCCCAGACTTGGAGTGATTTTCACCTCTTTTAATACTTTCCGCCTCATTCTGAAAGAAAGAAGTAAAATGTGCCAACGTGACGGCCGTCTTGGTGTGTGGTGCGAGATGGGAGATGTAGTTCATTGAGCGGTTTCACACAAAAAAAAGTGTTACTTCACAGTTTTACGACACATTTTAATTTTTTTGACTTTCAAAATTATCTTTTAAATTGACAAACATCATATGTGTAATTCGTGGCACAATTCAAACGGGATCGAACAATAATCTTTCTCTCTCCATTGACTTCAATATATACTTTTTCAGAAATAAGGTCCCATGGAGGAAAGGGAGGGACTTCGCCTCTCTATTATGGTATAAATGTACTTAAAGTTATCAAAGCCAGCTAACAGTAAGCTAAAGGCTAACACTTCAACTGTGAACCATTTCAAGTGTCTTGGTCGTAAAACCAAACCATATTTTATGATTCCTCTTTAGGGGAGTAGCCTTTCCTCTAAACAATAAATGGTCACGTCACATTACGGATGATTTTTCTGATGTTTTGCAGTGCTAGTGAGGCGGGGTCGTGACAACAAGGCAGAGTTGGTGCTTCTGGACCACGGCCTGTACGAATACCTCAGTCCACGGTAAGATATTTCTGTTTACAGATAATAACCTCTGAGGATATTCAGCTATCTACTCTAACTGCAAACTTTGACCCCAGCGACAGAGCGGCTCTCTGTAAACTGTGGAGGTCCATAGTCCTGCGGGATGAAGCCGCCATGGAGAGGCACTCCAGAGCCCTGGGGGTCAAAGGTGAGCTCAGGTTATTATTTTATATTCTCCTAAGGTGTGCAATACATTTGTCTGGGTTTCAAAATGTAATATCAGAATCTATTTGTCCCTTTATATGTGAAATCTGTCAGTAACTTAAAAACCATTAATTATTTCTTAACTTTTTTAATGAAATCCACTTTGTACGAAAGCCCTGAGAGGCAAGTGAGAAACATTTTTTTAAGGTGATTTTATCTGAGTCTTATCTGAATAGTTTACTCTGTGTTTATGACCTAAACATTAGTTTTAAAGGTGGTGTACCTGTTGGTCATTCACTTCAGAAACACTTGTTATATTCCATGGAATGCTCTTAACTTCCCGATAGCAAGGAATACATTAAATGCTTTGACAATAAATACATAAAAAAGCTGTAGCTACTGTAAAAAGCACGACCAATCATCTGAGCCGGCCCTGCTAAAATAACTGGATGGCCTACCTGCCTGTCAGCCTTCCATCTGTGCACAAACTTATCTCGTGCCCTCATTGGTCATGTGCGCGTTCGTGTGTGTTGGAAGAGGGGCTCTGTAAGGAAGTCTGAAGGAGGTGATATTCTATTAATTTTCACGTTCACACAGTCGGTGATTTTTGCCGTCCGTCTTTCCTGCAACGGCAGTTTTTCTGTATTTCCTTTCTCCTGTAATATGACTTGATCGCTTTAAACTCAGCACACTGAGCTCTGATTGGTCAGCAGGCGGTGCTTTCACGGAGTTGATTTATTTTCCTGGAACCAAACCTGCTCCGGAGCAAGTTAGCCGTTCAGCATAAGTTAACATGGAGATCTAGCCTGCTAAGAAGTGGACCAGCGTCGTAGGACCGGAAACCCAGAGTTTTCCCTGAAGTTAGCTCGCTAAGCGAAAATCCGGCTTCGTAGTACAGGCCTCTGGACAGCAGTGGTATTACAGTTATAGCTTCAAAGTGATAATGTCTCCGCTCTCCCTGCAGAGTACCTGCTGTTCAGCGAGATGCTTCTTCAGCGGCCAATCAACATGCAGGAGTTCGGCCTGTCGAACATCCTGAGTGGGGAGGAGACGGCCTACATGCGTCAGATGGCCCTGCAGCGCTTCGACAGCATCATGGCCGTCCTGAAGGCCATGCCTCGACCCATGCTGCTCGTCTTCAGAAACATCAACACGGTGCGGAGCATCAACATCAGCCTGGGGGCGCCGGTGGACCGCTACTGCGTCATGGCCAAGACGTGAGTGGGAATACAACGATTTAAAATATCCAGGGGGACAAAATTATTTCCTCATTTGTGGACAGCCGGTTTACTTTACTGTAAACACAATAAAGTCACCAGTGTATCACAAAGTACTAAACCTTTCATTTCAAGGCCCACACAGTCAAATCTATTGGCCTGTGAGAAATAGATAGATAGCTGGATGGATATAATTTGGGAAATGTTTGCGTTGCAGCAGCATAAAGAACAAGGCAATGTACATAAGAGAAATTAAGACGCTAGAAATAAAATAGCTTTAAAAAGTCACAATATACA
>NW_011344888.1:0-7609 GCF_000735185.1 Notothenia coriiceps
TTGAGTGAGTGACATGGAGGCTCTGCGTGCACAGCAAACCACCAATCACAATCATCCTCGATCAGATCGCAGCAGATAACCGAGCTAGCTCAGCTTGTTGCTCTGATAACTTAAGATCCAGACTTCCGTGACTAAAATCCTTCATCCGGTTAAATATAGTTAAAAAAATACCAATTGTATAGCATTAAAGTTCAAGAAAGGATGGTTTGCGGACAAAAAAAACTGCCTTTTCTTCAATTCCTGTATTTTTTCATATCGCAATATATATCGCAGGGGAAGAAAATATCGCAATGTCAGTTTTTTCCAATATCGTGCAGCCCTAGTAAGGGCTGCTCGATTATGGCAAAAATCATAATCTCGATTATTTGGGTCAATAATTGATATCACGATTATTAAAAACGATTATCCATTTACTTTGAAAACATCAATTTATTGGAGAATTTTTTGAACAGTATGTTTTTAACAGTTGATTACCCTGAACTTTAAGTATAATTCAACTGAAAAAACAATAATAAAAAAAATTAATGAAAAAAAGAAAAAGTAATAATAATAATAAAAAAATAATCGTTTTATTTCGATTGCGTTGTTTTCGTAATCGTTGCAAGCCATAATCGTAATTGCGATTAAAATACGATTAATTGAGTAGCCCTAGCCCTGTTAACAACAGATTAACACATCAGCTATGTACCAAACTTGAATCTCCTTACTCATGGGACAAAGTGGATTCAATATGTATACCACCCTATGAACTGTTCGCCCCTAACCCTAATGCAATCTTGTCTTTTGACCCATTTCTTGATTAGATGGGAGGCAAACATAGAGAACACTAAAAATACGGCAATAAAAAACACCCACCACTAGGGCTACACAATAAACAAAAAATTAAGGCTTACCATAATTAAATGAACATAACGGAATTTGAGCTTGAAGTTAAAAATACCTCCATAACACATTGACATCTCTCCTAAATATCGTGACTACAGTCCAGAGTAGGACAGTAGAGATTTGATGAAAATACTAATTGTAGGTCTTATTTTAATGCAAGGATTTGTTATTTAGCAGTAATGTAGCACACAATGAAAGTGTAAGCAGTGCTATGTAGATATCATTTTGGGTGAAAAGATTTGCTATAATTTTAATTATAATTTGCTATAGGAGATGCACTATGAATAAGGAATGGTCTTTGATGTACAAATGTGAAACAATAGCATGAATGTAGCACACCATGGAAGGGAAAGCAATGCTCTGTTTGATTAAATGTTGTGCCATAACATATTTTGTCCATAAAAATCAACAAATAATTGCGATAGGGCTCTTGGGATCGGACCATGACAGAGAAGCAAGGGGTCAAATTAAACACATAAGGATATCATAGGGTAGTTTAGTGCCGTTGACACCACTACAATTTGTATTTACTATTCGTTTATCATGTCATTATGCAACAATTGTTTAAGTAATGTGATCGAAAGTGACTGTTCCTTACAAAAGTTGTAACTGCACCACCACTTTTCACCTGAATCAATGTTGAATTTGTGTCATTTGTGTATGTAAATGACTCAGTGAGTAACTTTATGTTGCGTCCTTTGGATACAGCGTATTCTACCATCGGTATCTCAGATTACATTTAGCACTAGGAAGCTCTCTAGGCAACAAGTCGTTGATTTCAGCTGGGAGCGTGAACTAGAAAAGGTTTTCAACACAGACTGCATAGGTCGTCAGGGCGGATAATGGATGTATGTTACTGGCTCTTGCAAAGTGATGTTAGCAACCAAGAAACACATCGTAATGTCTCAAGAGTCCTGTGACTTATCCTAGAGATCAGGTAACCATGGAAAAGATAAAAGAAGTAGCTATGAAATCAAGCTGTCATCACAATTGTTGCTTGACATTTAGTGTTTTCCATCAAAGTCAGGCCCGCCCCTTTTACTAGAAAGTGTTGGCAACAACAATGCTAGGAACCGGAGGATCACTTCTGTGAATTCTCTACCGTAAATCTGATAGGCAGGACACTGCGATGCTTGTTGGCTCATAGCAAACACTCGGGTAGTATGAAGATCTTAAGTGGGTCTTATCTGTGTCATGGTACATTATGACATTAAACATTTAAAGCAATGAGTGTTTTGTCATGTTAAACCTTTACACTTGGTCCAACATTATTTTTAACGTCTAGCAAGATAGCTGTCGAGGAAATTCCCTGCTAGTCAACAATAGCCATTAGCATTAGCCAGCAGCTAGGTTAACGTTACATGTGGCAGCAGGATGGCTAACGGTACCGTTAAAGACAAGAGAAGCCACATGTCTGGGGCAAACCATAGTCAACGACGTACCGCTTGGTGACATTAGCAATATGATCATATATATGTGTTCCATGTAGAGCTGGGTTATCAAGGGTGTGAGTAATCGACATATATAGCCGGTTAACTGATCCCTACTACTACTACTACTAGCGAACGCCATCGTGCTAACACACATGCTAACTGCTGTCAGTCACACCGGAGTCAGTCGGGAGGAGCGAACGGGCCAGGGCTGTTTACTGGAAAACACCGTTAACTGGGACAATCACCTCGGCAAAAAAATCGCCGGTTGGAGAAGCAACTAAGGGTGACATGTCTACACAACAAACATGGCAGGGATATGAGTACAACAAATCCGTAAAGAGACCCTTACCAGCTGCTCCTGAGTTGTCAGGGCTTCCGCCATCTTGAAGCCTCCGCAACGTCGCAGCGGGCGCGCCCACCAGCCGCTGGCTCACGCCCTAAACCCGAGACGGAGAGCGAGGCTCCGCCCACACGCAACACTGTTTTTATCAATGCAGCTACTACTTCATAAACTGTTTAACAATGCACTTACTACTGACAATTCATAAACTGTTTAACAATGCATCATACTACTGACTTGTCATAAACTGTTTATCAATACAGCTACTACTGACAATTCATAAACTGTTTAACAATACAGCTTTACTGTTTAACAATGCACCTACTGACAATTCTCAAACTGTTTAACAATGAACCTACTACTGAAAATTCTTAAACTGTTTAACAATGCATCATACTACTGACTTATCATAAACTGTTTAACAATGCATCATGCTACTGACTTGTCATAAACTGTTTAACAATACAGCTTTACTGTTTAACAATGCTACTACTGAAAATTCTTAAACTGTTTAACAATGCATCATACTACTGACTTGTCATAAACTGTTTATCAATGCACCTACTACTGACAATTCTTAAACTGTTTAACAATGCATCATACTACTGACAATTCATAAACTGTTTAACAATGCAGTAACTACTGACAATTCACACACTGTATTAAGCAGCTGCTACTGATATCATACACTTTATCAATGCAGCTTACTGCTGATAATTCACATACAAATATGTGTCAATGCAGTCTGATAATGACAATTCATAAACTGTTTAGCAATGCAGCTACAAGTGATTATTCATAAACTTTATTTATCAATACAGTTTAGTTTAAACAATTGATCTTTATTTTATTTACAAACTCAGGAACTACTGAACATAAACTTTGGTTGCATAACTGTTACCATTTGACAGTTCAGCACTATATTTAAATTGTAAATATTTTTCGTTACGTTATGTCCACCTCACACATGTACAGTTATTAAGGCTAGTTTATAAACGTTGGCCTACACTATTTCCATGATTGTAAAGCTTCTGCCCGTTTCTAATATGTTTCCTTTTTTATTGGTAGGCCCAGAGTGCTTAGGAACCTTTGTATTCAAAGCTTTATCCCTTCGGACTGTTTTTGTAGAGCACCGGGCGGCTCTTCGGCGGACTTTTTGATTTGATATTTGTAAACCGCCGCATGAATTGTTTACACTTAGCAACATAAATACTATATCATCCGGGCACAGTTGTTTTTCGCTTGATCGCTTCCTTACTTTTTATACACCTTGTTAAATATAGATTTTAAAAGAGTTGTGTCTAGAGTCAAACTGATGTCATGTTATTGAACAACCAACTACTAACTCGTTTGTCAAAAACTGCAGATCTTCAGTATGAGCACCTCAGGTCCTTCGCTGAAAAAGAAGAGCTACATGGGGCAGCACCAAATCAAGAAGAAAAGGTAGGTTTAAATCCAGTTTCACTTAAATTAAATAGTGTTGGATTATTAAGAAAAGTTAGAACCAGATCAGACCTGTTGCCTAGAGACGTCTTTCAATGTTTGTCTATTAATACACATCAGCCTTGTGTGTTAAGTGCTTACCACCTTTTTTATTGATGATAGTTTCCATGCTCCTGATGATCCACCAGACGGAGACACACTGTTGCAGAAACCCGACAAAACAAACATCAGCCGCACAGTGAGTGTGACAGCTTGGTAGTATTTCCCCTACTTTGTCATCTCCTATTCTTTTACACATCTACATAAAATACGAATGACATGTATTATTCTCCATCTTAAATGTAGGATGGAGGAGCAGGGTTTCCACTGGGGGAATCCACTTTAGCTTTAGATGAAGAAATGCTTCAGATGTTGGATGCTGTAGATCCCGTGAAGCCTGCCGTTACCACTGCATGTCCAACAACAGGAAACAGAAATGCACAGAAAGACGCAGCATCATCAGCGGCATTGGCCCCTGTACGTACTGAAAGAGCCCCCGGCCCCCAGGGAAGAGTCTGTGGGGGTAGTGGTGAATCTAATAGACCAGGATGGAGATCTGACTGCAAAAATCTTGCACAGCGGCTTCTCTTCAGCGAGGACTCTGAGGAAGCAGGGTGTGCTCAGAGGGGCCCATACAATACCAAGGCACCCCCAGCTTCTGCCTGCATCAATGAGCTTTCCGGTCAACAAATAAAAAACAGTCGGCAAGTAGGCAACTCCACAAAGTGAGTTTTAACTTCCACATCTTTGCCCACTTTCTCTTTAGTTTCAATTATCCAGCTCTATCTTTTTCTGTTGAAAAATGATTTGTCTTACTTTGTGTGTTTCAGTAGGCAGGCAAGTACTCACAGAAGAAAAAACTCTCCTGGTAGCAACAACCAAAGTGTGTCAAATATGAATGCTGATCCAACTCCGGATGGTTCGAGGGACTACATCTTGTTCAGCCCCACCCACCTCGCGGCTAACACGAAGAAAGCCAAACTCCAGTCGTCATTACAGAATCACTCTGCCTCTGTGCTCACGGTCCCCAGTGGCTTAGACCTCACTACTCTGAATGACACTTTACCTCAGCCAGGTACCTGCACTCCTTTTCATTTTTAGGGTTTATATTTTTACATTTGTTTCTGTTTCTCTGTGTTGTTGACTTTTGCTGGATTCAACTGTTAAGCTGACTCCCAATCGCTGTGATATATAATGGGACGGGGACCACTGCATGGGGCTTTTAAATAACATGTTGTTATTTGTTCAAGATCCAATGTAGGAATTTGCAACATAAGCAGAACATTTAAATAGTTCCTGAAAGTGAAGTTGATACAAAAAGGAAAATATTTATTATAGCACATTGTGTCAAGACAAAAGACCAAAAAGAGCCAGGACACAGAGACACCTATTGCGGGGCTGTCACCTTTACCTGCCAAAAAAAAAAAAATGGACGTAAAGAATTGAAAACCACTGGTACTTTTAAACACTTAACAGTCAGATCTCAATTCCCCATTCACAACCAAAGACATCTACGAAGTCTCAGCCCTCACTCTGAAATAAGATGTATCTTTCCCATATAAAATCCAATTTGCTCTCCTAAAAATACAATGTTTCACAGTACTAAAGACGTCTGATTAAATACTACATGTAAAGGACGTTTTTACTTTTACTGTAGGCGTTGCCTTGTGTGCTCCCGCGGGACAAGCTGAAAAGCTGCTGTTATGCAGTTGGGGCTTACCAAAACCTGTCCTGGAGCGCTACCAGAAACACGGAGTGACTCACATGTTCGAATGGCAGGCTCAGTGCCTCACTGTTGGACAGGTGCTGCAGGGAGGAAACCTGGTATACTCTGGTAAGAAACTGAACCTCTCTTTACAAAGTGATTCCCAGTGCCAGTCATTTTCAGCTCTAGATTCCTTCTTTTTCAGCCCCCACCAGCGCTGGAAAAACTCTGGTCGCAGAGCTGCTGATGTTGAAGCGTGTATTAGAGACCAAAAGAAAAGCTCTCTTCATTCTTCCATTTGTCTCTGTGGCCAAAGAGAAGATGCACTACCTTCAGGTGAGGAAGAGATGGACAGAAAAGTACATGCATGTTAACATGGGAATTGTGTTGTCCATATGTGTATTTATCTCCATCTAACAAACTTTTATCTGTGTCCCTATAGAGTGTTTTTGAAGAGGCTGGAGTTCGTGTGGAGGGATATATGGGCAGCACCTCAGCGGCTGGAGGGTTCTCAAAACTGGATGTGGCTGTTTGCACCATAGAAAAAGCCAATTCTCTCGTTAACAGACTCATTGAAGAGGACAATATGGGTCTACTAGGTAACAGACCAGTGATAACTGTAGGTTCTTTTTATGTATAAAACATGAAGTATGAATTTGAAAAGTGTGATTTATTTTGTGCTACAAGGTATGGTTGTGGTTGATGAGTTGCATATGGTTGGAGATTCTGGAAGAGGATACCTACTCGAACTACTCTTAACCAAAATCCGTTACATTTCGCAGAAGCAGAACACCACTGGGTTTGTTTTCTTTATTTTGTCTATATTTGTATTGTTTAACAGCTACAAAGTTCCTCTGATGTCAATCTGTACCTTTCTGTCTGCAGGTCTCTTTCTGAGGGTGTACAGATCATAGGTATGAGTGCCACCTTGCCGAACCTCTCCCTTCTGGCCGGCTGGTTGGGTGCAGAGCTTTACCAGACCGACTACAGACCTGTGCCCCTGCTGGAGCATTTCAAGGTGGGCTGCAACATCTACGACAAGAGCCTCTCTGTGGTCCGGAAGTTTACTCCTTTACCTCACATTAAGGTAACTGAGAGTGTAGTTCAGATATCATCCAATGAGGGTGTCATAATGAATGATGCCTACTTTTCTGACCAGTAATATAATCATGCGCTGTATGTAATACATGTGATTCATAAAGGGCGATGATGACCACATAGTGAGCTTGTGCTATGAGACTGTGAGAGAGGGCCGCTCTGTGTTGCTGTTCTGCCCCTCGAAGAACTGGTGTGAGAAGCTGGCAGACAGCATCGCCAGAGAATTCTACAACCTCAGAAATGCTGGTACAAAATAATTTACATTTTGAACTTTCTATATTTAAAGGTCACCTATTATGCAAAATCCACTTGTTCATGTCTTCTATAAATAAACATGTGTCCCCTCTGTAAAGAGATTCTGAAAAAAGGAAAAAAGATTCACTCTCTTTTTGTCCTGATCCATTTATATAAAAACCTGTCTGAAAATGAGCTGATCAGATTTTGGCCACTTTGTGATGTCATAATGATTTTTGGCTTGTGTAACCATTAGCCAATAACTAACCAAGGTAACCCCCCCCCCCCACCTTTTCACCTGAATTTCCTCCTAGAACACCGTTGTGTTATTTTTAACCAAATATCTCGCAGAGGGGTGTTTGGAGTGCTCCTTATTTTCATCTAAAGCAGGGGTCTCCAACCTTTCTTCACTGAGAGCTACTTTGAAAAAAT
>NW_011344888.1:7634-17002 GCF_000735185.1 Notothenia coriiceps
AAAGTCGCCAAGAGCTACTTGCATCACATCGCTTACATGTAGTCACATAGCACTCATCGGTTGAATTAAGCTACTTTTGTACACGTGTGAAATTGTAATACCCAAAGCTTATCAAAAATCTTAAGTTCACATAAATGTCCAAGAGAAAAATAAAATGTTTTCACTTCTTATTATGGCCCATATAGTAAATACATCACCTTAATCACCACCTTACCATTATCTTATGGCACATGTGTAAAATAAGTGCATTCCCTCTTTTTTACAGTTAGTGAGATGAATGGCGCTGCATGGAGTCCACCATAGAGGTGTATGCTGGAGTGTACCCACTTAGGTACACTCTAATAGTCATTTAAATGTTCATCAGTCAGTCTTGTTCTGTATTTAGATTTCATTCATGTCAGAAAAAGCTATTTCACAAAGGTATGTAGAGCCAAATAAAGCAGACATGTTCAGTGCTGCTTGGTGATGTTCTTATAGTTTTCTGGGTCTACAAGGCTCCAGAAATGTTGTGAGTTTTGCCGAGACTTAAGCTGAACATGATTTTGGAAATGTATAACCTCCATCTTACATTCTCTGTCTTACTGTTACATAAATCCCATGAATGTATGAGATTCAGATAGCTTCATCATATCTCAATCAGTGATTAAGTGAATAATAAAGTTTCTATCAGGTTACTATCAGCCTGTCACTCATTATTTTTAGGGAGGGGGCGGGGTTTGGAGGAACAGAGGAGACGGTGATCGAGGAAGCTTTCCTCCTGCCTTTACAAACTTTACACAAGTATTTATCAACTGAAAATAGCAAGAGGACATTCATACTCTGCAATCCAAGACTTGATTAAATCCACCAAAAACCTGACATGGTGCTAACGCGAGTATTTAAAAAAAAAAATCCATGTGTGTCTGAGCCGCAGCGACACGGACTGATTCAGGTGCATTTATTGTCGTTGGATTCTTTCTACACAGTCACTGAAAAGCTGCCCGCGAGCGATCGACGTGTTGGAGACCCCTGATCTAAAGTATCAGACAGAGAATCAGCACTTTTGAAACAGGGCTGAACAGAGGGGTTTATGGGATGCTACAATGCATGATCTGTTTGGTATTTCGAGCAAAACACTTCAGAGACATGTTTTGAATGTATCTGAGACCTATGATATATTGATGAAAAACAGTATAATAGGGGACCTTTTAAAATTGAGGTCGAGTTCTAAATATTGTTTGTGAATGAAGTCTTGTTTCTGGTCTCATCCTTTCAGGTGGTCAGGGCGAAGCAGAGCCTCAGGCAGTGCGTCTGGATCGGGATGGATTAGTGGATGTTGTGGCCCAGTTGAGAAGAACTCCAGCTGGTTTGGACCCCATCCTCCAGAGAACTGTGCCATGGGGGGTGGCCTTCCACCACGCTGGTAAGAATTTCTTACCAACCACAACAAACTTCTAAATAAATGGCTATGTTTCTGTGTATCTGACTAAGTTCAAGTCTGTCTCTTTAGGTTTGACTTTTGATGAGCGCGATGTGTTGGAGGGAGCTTTTCGTCAGTGCACGGTCAGAGTCCTCGCTGCCACCTCTACCCTCTCGTCTGGGGTTAATCTCCCCGCTCGCAGGGTCATCATTCGATCCCCTACCTTCAACGGACACATGTTGGACCCGCTCACGTACAAACAGATGGCCGGACGAGCAGGGAGAAAAGGAGTAGACACTATAGGTAAAGAGGAAAAAAGGGACAAAGAGAAACAAAATGAGACAACAACATTCAGTCATAGTATTTGGCCTCATATAAGTAGAAAAGTGAATTAAAATAGATCTGTCTTTTGACCTCACATCATTTTATTCGTCTTCTTTCAGGTGAGAGTGTGCTGGTGTGTAAGGAGATAGAGCGTCAGAAAGGAATTACTCTCCTTACGGGTACTCTTCAGCCAATCAGCAGCTGCCTGGTGAGAAGAGAGGGAGAGGGCGTCACCACCAGCATGCTGAGAGCCATCCTGGAGGTAGGGCTGACATCTAAATCGACTTGGCACCCTATGAAATGATTTATATGTCGTATTTAGATCAAAACAAATACTTCTTAAATAAAACTGTTCTCATCCTATGGAGACCGTTAATATAAGGTACATTTAGTTTACCTCTATTAATGTAACATTTATTGAATCAACCCAACTTGCAGATCATTGTCGGAGGTGTAGCCAGCACGCCACAGGATGTGAGGTCATATGCTTTGTGCTCACTTCTGGCTGCCAGCATAAAATGTGATGGCAAAAAAGAATCAACTGAAGACACCAACAAAGGCGCTATTGAGGCCTCTGTAGAATGGCTGATGGAGAACGAATTTATCAGCATCCAGAAGGAAGGACAAGGTATTGGATATCTGTACACACAATTTAAAGTAGACTTTTAGCAACAAATTGAACCACTGTTACACAAGTGTCCTTCATTTTTCAGATTGGAATATGTGCACGAAGTGTAAAACCAGAGTATAAGCTTAACCACCTTTTAAAATAAATATATACTATGTCTATCCCAATGTCTTTGCCGTACCCAGAGGAGCGGTACTGTCCGACCCAACTAGGTGCTGCCACCCTCTCCTCCTCCCTCTCCCCTCCTGAGGCTCTGGGAATATTTGCAGATCTCCAGCGGGCTATGAAGGGCTTCGTACTGGAAAATGACTTGCACATTCTGTATCTGGTACACATGCACATATATTGTTTTATTATTTGCTTAAAACTTTGTCAACTTTATTTATCCCTAAATGTATGGTGTAGCCATACATTCCTAATAGTAACCTAATCTTATTTCTACCTCTAAACCATACCAAAAATATCCCACCCTAAAATGCACAGTATTTCAAATTCTATGTCCAAATTCCCCTCAGATCACCCCGTTGTACGCAGAGTGGACAACCATAGATTGGTACCAGTTCTTCTGTCTGTGGGAACAGCTCTCGTCATCGATGAAGAGAGTAGCGGAGCTGGTGGGCATCCAGGAAGGCTTCCTCGCAAGATCTGTCACAGGCAAACTGGTCGCCAAGACAGAGAAGCAGCGTAGACAGATGGCCATACATAAACGGTAATGCACTTATGTAAGATAAATTCTATCATGGTACAGGAAAAAGTCACATTGTTTTCCGTATTTGAACTCAAACGTTACTGAACTCCTTTTAGATTTTTCACCACCATCGTGCTACATGATCTGGTGAATGAGGTGCCTTTGGGAACGGTGGCTTCCAAATACAACTGCAATCGGGGGCAGTTACAGTCTCTTCAGCAGTCTGCTTCTACGTATGCAGGTAAATGCTCAAGAGTAATGCTGAGCGTCTCTAAGGAATCCAACACCGGACATGTTACCCTGTAGCATATACCATTACACACACAACTTTACATTAAAGGGAGAGCAGTAACTTGATGCAAGAAGCAGGAGCACTTTAGACTGACGTATATATACAGCATAGACTTTAATCCATTAGCTGATGTTTCGGCACCTATATACTTCCTTCAGAGCCATGTAAAGTGCCTATGCTTCTTGCATTAAGTTACTGTGACAGGGTTTAGAAGATTCTAGTGAATTACACAGTCAGATAAGATAAGATAGGACTTTATTTATCCCGAAGGAAATTGTTGTGCCAGAGTTACAAAGATACAATAAACACAGCAGCATAATAATACAACTCTACACTAACAGTGCAGTAAAAAGAGCAATTAAATAACTACAAGAAACATAGACGGTCAAATAATCAATAGAAAAAACTGTAGTGACAAGCAGTATTGAATAGTGCAAAGAAACGTAGTGGCAGATACGTAATTGCACGTTATTGTTGAACATTATAATGATATAGATGGTGCATGCTTGAATGCGACATGTGACAACTTTGTCTGGGTGTGATTAGATATTGTCAATGATCAATGCAAACTCTAAGGAACCCCAAAGCATTAGTATTTCAATGACTCTAAATCAAATGCTCATACACTATAACACTCTGCCTCATTGCCATCCCTTCAGGTATGGTAACAGTTTTCTGCAAGCGTCTGGGCTGGCACAACATGGAGCTGCTGTTGTCCCAGTTCCAGACCAGGCTCAGCTTCGGAGTCCAGAGGGAGCTGGTGGACCTCGTTAGGGTTTCTCTCCTGAACGCCACACGAGCCAGAGCAGTGTACGCACAAGGCCTCTGTACTGTCGCTGAGCTCGCCAGGGCTACTGTAGCTGATGTAGAGAAAGCCTTGAGGAATGCTATCCCATTTAAGAGGTAGGTGTGTGTTTGTTTGCTTGTGTTTACATTTCAGATTTACACACATATTATTTAAAAGGATATGACTCTCTTTACAGCACACAGACTGAACATTGTAATTATTATAATTAACATCATAGGGAAAAAACTAAAACCTACTCCATGTACCACTTTTAAATGTGTTTATCAAAGGGAAATTATAAATGCTGGCATTCATATTGATCTTTTTTTTTAATTAACTAACTTGTTTGTCTCTATTGAATACAACCTATTCGCAAAATAACAAAGAGTCAACAGTGAATTGATTGATTATTTAATATGATTTGATTAAATATAAATTAAATATTTCCCAAAAAAGAACTCGACATGTAAATTGTAAAAAGTAAAGACACTAATTCAGGCAGATATTTAACAAATACTTTTGGATTGTGCAGGCTTTACTCTTGACAACACTATTTTAAAATACACCAACTCCTTTTATTTTGAACAGGTCATGGTGATCAAATCAAGTTTTATTTATACATTTTTAAACGACTTTTGGTCCAGCCAAATTGCTGTACATATAATACAAAATACCCTAAAGTAAGGACACTTTACAGCAAATACAACAGCACAGTTTGTGCAGAATATCAGTATGAGAAAGATAGAAGCAGGTACATTCCCATGACATCCTCTTAAGCCTTAAGCATGCATAAAGTATGTGAAAACATGACCCCAGATGAAAAGCACATTTTTCCCGGTCTGTCTTTGTTCCTCAGCTTTAGAGCTGAGGAACAAAGACAGACCGGGAAAAATGTGCTTTTCATCTGGGGTCATGTTTTCACATACTTTATGCATGCTTAAGGCTTAAGAGGATGTCATGGGNTAATTTAATCTTTGTTTACTGTGAAATGTTCCTCACCATTTCTCAGAACTAGCAGACCTCTGGACTTGTGATAATCAATTTTAATGTTATTATTATATCCCCAATTCATAACAGAGGTTATCTCAGGAGACCTTTTATATAGAGCCATGGGCGCTGGAAGGGGGGTGCTGAGGGCGCTGCAGCACCCCCTAGCGGCAGGCAGGGGGTGCGGAGCTCCCCTGTCTGAATTATTATTTGACGGTTATTGCTGCGCCCGCTGTGCATAATCTGTGTAATATGGAGCCAATAAATTCCACATTGTTGGTAAAATGATATTTTGGCCTGCCCCGAATGTTTTTTCTGAGCCCCGGACAATTCTACCTCAATAATATAATACATTAACCGTGCTTTACGTGAACCTCATCAAGACACTAGAAAGGACGGCAGGACTGTAATTTCCCGTGTTCAGTGAATGCAACAGAGGCAAGACACCAGACCAATCAGAGAGTTGCATGGAAATAAAAGTGTGCTTGTGTCATTCAAGCTCGCGGCTCTGTGTGTGTGCGGAAATAGCGCATTTAGTGTGTGTGAGAGAGGGGGAGAGAGAGGGACCGGTGAATGCAACAGGGACCGTGTTGTTAGCATCTGGTTAGCTAGCTGCACTAACGGACATACGGAGCTGTTTGTTCCACAACAAGCTGGAGGAGAGCTCTCCTCTCAGACTGAGAGGCTCAGGTGAGCTAAAGGACTCTCTGAGTGTTTAGATAGTTAACTTTAGTCTAAGTTATCTCAGTGGGTCTCAAACGGTTTGGTCAAAAATTATTCAAAAGATTATTTCCGCGGCACACCTTCATATGATCATTATAGTTATAAAAAAAATAAGAGAATAAAGGAAAAACAGTTATGAAATACTATATGGCAGTAAAACAAGAATACAGTTTGAAAGGGGAGTGATTTGTAAAATATCCATAAAGAAAAAGAACATCTGCTTACAGTTGTGTTTCATCTGGGTGTTGAGAGATGTATCCATAGATCTCTTAATGTTGCTCTCAAAGTGGACCAGATTGATGCTTTTAACTTCAATATTTAAAAAAAATCTTCCCGGGGGACCATCCCCCCGGAATCCCCTAGAGGGTCCGCTCCCCACTCATCAAAAATAGCACTTTACCCCTACCTATATGCCGTGAGCTGATTATCGAGCCTTCATTGTAACAGTCGCGGGTTTACTGTGTGTTTGCGTGTGGGGAGTTTTTTTGTGCGTGCTCTATAGTGCCCGTAATAGTGTTCACTGGAGTCCAGCACCTCAGCACCCCCACTCAAAATACCTTCCCGCGCCTCTGAACATGTGTGATGAAGGTGTTGCACTGCAGTTATGTATTTGTTACGCTTGTATTGTTTGTAATGTATGGTCTTATGTTTTATGTGCGGGATGCGGATATTCCGCGAGATTGCGAAAACTTTTATTTATTTATTTATTTTCAAATGTGAAATGTTACCAATATACTCACGGACCACTAGGGGGCGCTCACGGACCACCAGTGGTCCGCGGACCACACTATGAGAAGCACTGCTTTAATGATTTGTTTTTATGAGAACAACGGTGAAGTTGCTCAGTGATGTTGCAAGGCTTTCTATTAATCAAAACAGGGTATTTACAAATGCTTGAATACATCAGGAACAGATGGGAAAGATAAACAGCCTTGCGCATAAGAAATCTCCACAGTCCGATCCAGCGACTTGCAAACTGAACCAGTGCAGTGCGTTTAGTTTGTTCGGCACATATTTCAGACACAGCAGAGCAGATATGAATATTATAACTATCGTGGCACTCCTTCGTGAGTTTAATTCTTTCAATTGCTGTTCAAATAAGAATTTTTTGTTGCACTCTGCGATGACAAGTACCTGTTTGTGATCTGCATTTAGCCACCAGCAGTACACTTTAATCTGTTTCTGTCCGGAAATGTTTATGCTTCTCTCACCTCTCCCAACGTCAGGTATTAATCTGGGGGATTGGGGAGGGATTAAGCATGTCGATGCATCAGCAAAGAGAAAAAGCCAATTGGACGTTACATAGGAAGGGTGGAGGTGAACCCTGCAGGCCCCCACTGCGAAGATATAGAGATTAAGCCATTGTGCAAAAGTTTGATACCTATGTCTGTAATATCTCTTAAAGTCTTACAAGATATATTGATTTGTCTGATGTTCTGCAGTGCCACTCTTAAAAAGGATGGGCAGCAGATTTGTCTGGACCCTAATGCTCCTTGGGTCAAAAGAGTGCTCAAGAGGAAACCGACAGGCTACGTTTAGCATTACTGTATTTTTGTGAATGGATTGTACAATATATTGAAATTCTCCATGTTGTGGTGTAAGATTTGAAAAACATAGGATTGCACAGTCTGAGTCACATCTTTCTACATAGGGGATGTTGTGACCTTAGAGTCAATTTAATGGAAACTCTGGCTATGTTGTGATTTTCCAAGTTCTTCATTGTGTGTGTTGTTCATAATAAATCACAGATCAGGGCAACATGAGGTTGTTTGAAAAAGTTATTTTTTTGTTATCATGTTTGCTTTACATTTAACTTTTAATGAAGCTAGGTAACCATTAGTCATGCAGTTTATAAGGGAGTCTTGTTGTAACGAGAGATGCCAGATAATTTCCTGAAAATACTGAAGCAAAAGTCCCAGTCTAATTTATAATAACTTACTCAGAATTGGGAAATAAAAACATTATACAACTATTTCAAACAATAGTAATATGTTATACATTGCATTTTAAGTTATGGAATTGAATTTCAAAATGTCATAAATAATTTATTCAGCAATTTCATATTGCCCTTTTAATAGTGAGCAAATCATTATCTGCCACCAATTCTATATTCCGTGTTTGTGTAAGTGAAGTGAGATTGCTTACTGTATATACATTTTTTCCACTGTAGGCAGAGACCTTGAAGAACAAACCTTCACAGATTTAGCGGAGAGGGAAAGAGAACCATTTTGTTACAATTGTATCACCACTAAAGTTCAAATTGGTATCATGGACTGAACTGATGGAGCCCAAGAAACATGTGTGGCAGCTGTGTTACTCAAAACATTGTGCTTAGATCTTCTACCCAACTTTTAAATTGATTGTGTGACAGTAAGAGATAGGCATGCTGACACAAATGTATATTTTCTTATTTGTTTGTAATCAATAAAAAAACTTGAAATGCCAGGGGGGATGAATGTTAATATTTGTACTAGAAAGAAATGAAAAATGCACAATGTAAACTGTATATGTGTTCAGACAGAATAACACTCAAGTGAAGTGTTGTGTCTGCCTGCAAACTTGTTTCCAGAATTGCTATTGCTTCACGTATCAGATTGGTAGAGATTATAACCAGTAGACATGATACATAATACAAGTTTGTAATAATAACAAAGTTCTGATATACAATCTGGACAACAACATTTCAGACAGTGTTTTTTGTTTCATGGAGGCAGCGTCCCTGCACAGTCAGATACAATTCTCAGTGCTGCATTGCTGACATAGCGTGATTTCACCCCAAAGCTGAACAGTCTTTCAGGTTATCATTTTTGAAGAAAAACATTTCTCACACCTAATCAGGAGCCAACATCAATTCAATATTGTTGTTTCTGACGCAGCTACAATGACATCGATGACATGAGTGGATGGGAGCTAGAAATTGTTTACTTACTTAATCTACCACATAGATAAATATTGCTAGTTTACTTACTTCTAAGACAATTGTTTTGCAAATCTTGTATAATTCATATGATTTTAAATTCAATTGAAAATCCTAGAATTTTTATTTAATTTCAACAATCAGGCAAATTCATGGTACATTGCCTCGAGCAGGGGGGGATTGGTGAAACCGGGGGATTGCTTGTATAAACATCACTACAGAGCTCTTAATCTGTTCCATTCTTGTAGAAGAAGAAAAAGTGTCAAGGTTTTGCATATTTACTGTGTGAAACATGACTTCAGTATGTCACAACAGGTACAACGTAGACTAGATGTTAATCTGAAATGAGAATCATTGCCTGGCACTGATTCGCATTTCAGATCCAGCCACTCCCAGTTTAAATGCGTTAGTCCCAGAGTTCCCGCCTTTCACTGTCACCTGACTTCCAGGGTTATGGCTAGAAAGGATCCGTCTTGTGTAAGACTATCGCGAGAGTTTGGCTGAATGTCACGTGGCTGAATGTTTACGTTTGGCAGGCAGCCTTTCAGTTACGATCGTTAACATCAGTTGGCCACAGCAAATGATGGTGAGAAGCTAAACTATCTATTAATTATGTCAATGAC
>NW_011344888.1:17032-62791 GCF_000735185.1 Notothenia coriiceps
TAGCGGTCTTGTTGGTTGTTCAAAGCAGAATGGACACACTGTTAGATCACCAACACTATGGTTTATTTTGTATTCAAGGCAAGTCAACGTTGTTTTTTCCCCCCGCAGTAAAAGTCCCAAGATAGCTCCTGGTGCAATAAAATGTTCCACTTGCAGTGTTTTACTATTAAATCTGATGTTCTCTTATTAATATTGCTGTCTTGCATTAATGTGTATGTTGCATCATGTTACTGCTGTAGATGTGTTTCCGAGCCGCTCCGATTACAACGAGAGTTACAACGAGAACGTGACGTCATATTTACACTAGACGGATCCTTTCTAGCCATAACCGACTTTCCAGGCCCTCCTGCACTCCTGTTCCCTATTCTGTCATTGGCTTAGAAGTTTTTATACCAGCCCATTTCACATCATTCCCCTCCTTTGTCTCTAACCGATAGTTTTAAGGATTGTATTGCCTGTAGTTTCCTCCTGCCTGTTAGTGACTTTTACCTGCTTATGATAAGTAACCTGAGCTTCAACATCAATCTAGCGCTCTGTGAGTCATCTTGTTTGTGCCTACCTGGTTTACATTATGATGGTTTTGTGATGGGGAGCAATGGAATATTTATTTTAAACTTTTGAACATTTTGGCTACAGTTGCAAGTAAAAAACCTACTTTGAAGCTGGCTCCAGTTATTCTGCTTGGAGGATGCCACTGGGGAATGAGACCAAAGCTGCAACCAGCCGGTGTCAGAGCCTCCTGTAATCGAAGGAAAAGCAAAATAAACAGCAAATTCGATGTAAATTGCAAAAGGCTTTTTCCACAATCATTCTCAGAGGATGCATCTCACATCTAATAGTTTTATTGTAGAATTGTAGGCTACTATTTACCATTTTAAAATGGGTTCAACATAGGAATAGGTTGAGTTATACAGTTGTAAAACAATATATATTTGGTGTGTTTTCCTTTTCGAAATATTATTCACAAACCAAGAAATGTTGTTGCTATCTATTTTTATATCATATCTGTGACAAAGCACTGAAACCAACTTAAACCACTTGTATTGTATTCTGTTGATAAACTACACATAGTAGGCCTACAGCAAACAGAATTTGTGCAAAGAAGTTTGCACAAAGGCAGGGGAACGTATGTCCTTAGAAAAAGCTTCATCACATATGAATGATTGCAGAATCAGATTCCATGTAAATATATAATATATAGCCTATCAGAAGAAAATACTACAAGATCACACTACAAATCAATTATCAAACGTTTCTTGATGATCATGTATGTTGCTTAATACAGGCACAGACCTATACATATTAAATGATTGAAGAATTGTTTGATTAAAAATGATTTAAATAAAAATGCAAACGTTCCAAGATGTTTCTTGTTTTTTATAGTATGTCATTGTTTCAGGTTGTTTCACATTAAAAATGAATGTAAGAAAAGTGTAAGAAAGCAATTGCATTCGAAATGAAAATCATATGCATAGGCCTATGCATAATAATTTACTTTTAATGCTATAATTAAATGATAATACTTTTAACAATACGCTAAGAACGTTTAGTGTGAGGGTGGACACATGTCATAAATGGTTTATGTTTCAATTTAGCTAATATGTTTTGACAGTGAGTGGGGAGGTTAGCCTCAGCCTCTATACATTATAGAAATTGGGATATTTAGAATTTGAATATTGTAAAATACACTAGTAGTAGGCGTATCCGGATTTGTCAGGTAAAACTGGAGTTAGAGCACTACCCGCTCTCCATCACAGGATTAAAGTGGTTAACAACAACGTTAACAGTCTGGACTGACTCTTAAGTAATCAACATTTTACACTTATAATTACAACAATATGGCACCACTGAAAATATAGAAAAATAAGAAGGCAATCAAACCAAATGTGTAATTGATAAATATTTTACTTAATGTTTCCTTTAGTTTTCATCACTATTTTCTTTCTATTTAAATGTCGTACTTTTTACTCTCGTAGCCTATATTTGCCTTTATACCGCGAATGCCATCTTTTGAGTGTAGGCTATATAATGTCGGATGTCCATATATATTTTCCCTTGAATAAAATAATAAAAACGTTACCAGCAGTCCATAAGGTTAACGCCCACTCCAGGGAAGCGGAAGATGGAGCAGTTGTTTCTTCTTGCCGTAAACTGTAGGCAAACGTCTGAACTCCATTTCGATGGCACATCTGCGGCAGATCTGCAGACATCATGGATTTTATTAACTCTCGCAGCAGTGAGAGATAACCAACCCGCCATGTAACGCTAACGCAAGACGGGAAAGCTGCACCGAACATTTAACAGACATGTGTTGATTCACGTTACTATGGCATACTGGTAAAGGTAAGGCTTTCATTTGTGACGGATACGATGCTTGTTGATGTTGTGGCTCTCGTTAGTTAAGCAAGGCTCGGAAGAAAATATTTCCTTCGCTGGATAGCCGTCATTGGTCGTAGCAAACTCTTAAACATGATTATTTCAGGCCTACGTTATAACATTGGTAACGTAAATAAAAATAACCGTCTAACAGAATTATTGCTTCATTTGTGGTTTTATTGCTAAAATGTACCTTTAGCTAGATGCAGTAAAAGCGTGCCACTGCAGCATCTAATAGCCATGAGTGTGATGTTTTAAAGGTCCTTTGTTTATTGTTGTTGTGTAACGGTAGGCGCTAGCGGTTTCCTGTTGCCTTAACTGCGCGTGCGTGTGTGTGCGTGTGTCTGTTTCCAGGCTCCCCCCCCCCCCTCCTCTCTCAAGGTGCTCCCCTGCCGGTGTGTGTCTCTGCTGCCATGGAGGTGGGCAGCCTCCCCGTGGAGCTGTGGAGGGTTATCTTGGCATATCTTCCGCTCCCTGACCTGGGTCGCTGCTGCCAGGTGTGCAGAGCCTGGAGGGAGCTCATCCTCTCCCTAGACAACACCCGCTGGAGACAGCTCTGCTTAGGCTGCTCCGAGTGCCGTCATCCCAACTGGCCCAGTCAGCCCCACCAGGAGCCCGCGTCCTGGAGAGATGCCCTGAAGCAGCACGCCCTGTCCACCCGCACCTGGACCCAAAATGGGCCAGAGCTCCAGTCCTCTGCCTGTCTCCACTTTTTCCGCCGCCGAAAAGACCGCAGGGTTTGGCATGTGGGTTCCGGATGCGAGTTTGAGACCCTTCGAGGGGCCCTTGCGGTGGTGGGGCCATATGACCGGGTAGTTCTCCACCCAGGGGTGTATGAGGAGCAGGCTGAGTTGGTGCTGAAGGTTCCTGTGGAGTTGGTTGGACTGGGTCGATTGGGTGAGGTGGCTCTCCTGGTGTGTATGGATCAGCAGTGCCCTACTGCCAGGCTGTGTAATCTGGTGTTCATGCCACCCTGGTTCTCCACTGTGGTCTACAAGGTAGGTAACAGCTTGTCATGCTGGTTTCTTGATACAAACATTTCACATCTAGAGTTTAAGCACGCTGTGGGATGAATGCTGAGGGTTTCACATTTCTGATTAGAATACGTCTGCTCACTTTCAAATTATTTTATTTCTGTCTTGCTGAATCTGTCTCACTCCAGTCATCTTTCTCTCCTTGCTTTGCTTCAGACCTCATGGGGTCACGTCCAACTAGATAACTGCAACTTTGAGGGGGCTCAGTTGCAAGTCCGTGGCCCGGGATCCTGCCAGGCTCGCTTCTGCTCCTTCTCGCAAGGCAGCTCTGCTCACTTGCTGGGTGTTGTCCTCAGTTTGATGGACAGCTGTGACTTTTCGGGTAGTGACACAGCTTCTGTGACTGTTGAAGGTCCTCCAGTGTCCGAAAGGAACTGGGCTTGTAAACACTTGGTTGCCCTGGCCAGGACGTTCCCATCATGTGGCGTATCTGGGAGTAACAGCCCTCCCAGTGGCCCTCTGCCTGGTTCCACTGGTGGGAATCAACCCCCAGGTTCAAATGTTAAAAAGGAGCTTGTGAGCATAGAAGACTGGCAGAGGAGGAATGGAGTAGACACAGCCTGTCAGGGCACAGTGATTGAAAGCTGGAGTGATGGAGATCGCAGTGAGGGAGAGGAGGAGAATCAAGATGGAGGAGGAATAAACAACACCAAAAAAACACTCAAATTGGATTACAAAATCCCTTGTGACCATCATGGCCTATCCCATTTGCTCAGGCCCCGGCCAGATGGCTCTATGCCTCTTGTCTCCTCCCCGGATCCACCATCTTTGGCCCCTGAACCCCTCACCTTTCAGCAGGAACTAGACAGGGACCCAGAGGCTCAGATGTTGGCTGCCTCCACCCTTGGCTGTTTCCTCAGACGCTGCCTCTTCAGGGAAGGGAAGGGTGGCGTGCACGTGTCTAATTACGGGCAAGCTCGTCTGGAGGGCAATGTTTTCCGTGGGCTGAATTATGCTGTCCGCTGCATCCAGAACTCAACAGTAAATACATTTATCATGTCTTTTAAAATAACCAAACATCTCTTGAATGTATCTTAACATATCTAAATGTAATTAGTTGAATGGCTTTTACAGGCTGCATACATTTTTTGAGATGAGTATCAAGTTAAGGAAGTAGCTCAGATCATGAGTAATTAAGCAGCAGTTTCCTATTTAAGTGTTACTTGAGCTACCTGTCTTTCTCTCTTACCTCCTTCAGATAGTGATGCTGAGAAATGAAGTGTGTGAGTGCCGAGCATCAGGTATTTTCCTGCGCCTCTCTGCTCAGGGCCTCATCGCCGAAAACAACATCCATTCTAATGGGGAGGCGGGGCTGGACATACGAAAAGGCGCTAACCCCATCATTCTGGTAACCTATGGTGCTCTTTTGAAGTAAAAGGAACACACACTAATACTCACATTAGACAACAAAAATCTTATCACCAACTTTAGAGCTTGCATACTGTCAAATAATCGATAGCTGATTATTGCAAACAAAGATGTGTCCGTATAATAAAATGAATGCTGAGTTGATATTTATAAACAGTGCTCATATGGTTTAACATTAGAAGGTATGCATCAAAACAGCTCTTGGTTTTTACAGTCTTTTTAAACGACGCATGCTTTCTTTCATTCCACAGTGCAACAGAATACATAGTGGCTTGCGTTCAGGGGTTGTTGTCCTTGGCAATGGGAAAGGTTCAATTCGGAGCAACCAGATCTATAACAACAAGGAAGCAGGCGTGTATATTCTCTTCAGCGGTAATCCTGTGGTCAGGTAGGTGGGATTTCACAAACATATAACTTTAACGAAGGAATGTGTAGACCCTGCCATTACCATTTTGTGGGTGTTTCTCATGATTCATACTAGCTCTCCCTTCAAATGCTACACTTCTGCTGTTGTATGGCCTGATAATGCAACTTCACAATCTCTAGGACTACTGCAGTGCAGCGATTTATATTTTGCTGCTATACATAACCTAGCATTTTGCAGTAGAAATGGTTGTATAAGCAGTCCTCATGCCAGGGGTGCAGTTGCTTACATAAACGATCAAGCCTAACCTAGTGTTTCTGTATAGACTACTACATCAAGTCTAAACTCTGTCCTGTACAACTCGTATTCTCTTGTCCCTTTCTCTGATTTAGTGGGAATCACATCTTCCAGGGCCAGGCCGCAGGGATTGCTATAAACGAGAATGGCAGAGGCATGATAACAGGTGATTACATTTCACATAAGAAACGATTTGGTTCTTTATTTCATTTCCGATTTTATGTGCCAGCCAAAGCACCATTGGTGGTTATTTAAAGCATTTTCATATATTTTAACTACAGAGAATGTCATCAAAGAAAACCAGTGGGGGGGTGTGGACATCCGCAGAGGAGGTGACCCCATCCTTAAGAACAACTACATCTGTTATGGCTACTCAGATGGCGTGGTGGTGGGAGAAAGAGGCCGCGGCCTTATTGAGGGAAACCATGTCTACTGTAAGTAAATCCAGCCTGATGATGATGCATCATTAATGTACCTTGACATAATAGCTCACCTCATGTCTCCTCTTTCTTCAGGTAACAAAGGCTGTGGTGTGTGGGTGATGTCGTCCAGTCTCCCTCAGCTGCTGGGAAACTTCATCACCCATAACTGTATGTACGGGCTGGCCGTGTTCTGCAGGAAAGACCCAGAGAACATGGAGGGCAACTGGCCAGGGCAGGAAGGGATTGGTGGAGAAGCAGGCAGTGGGGAGAGGAGGGGGGTAGAAGGAGAAAGGAGAGAAGGGCAGGAGAACCTAAATGAGGAGGGGGAGCTGTTTGCATGGGAGAGTGATCTGGACAGTGAGGACGAGCGCCACTCTGCCCGCCGTGCCATCAGTGTGGCCCTGGTGGAGAGCAACTGCATGAGCTACAATGGAGGTATTTATAAACCTGTTGAGCCTAACCAAGTGTCAAGTTTACTCACTTCCTGTTTCTCATGTTCTCTCCATCTTTGCATGTATCTGTAGCAGTTGGTCTGTACGTGAAGAGCAGTGAGCCCCTGAATGTTTTTGCTAATCTGGTAAACGGTAACCGTGGCACTGGCATAGCCGTGCTTCAGAGCAGTCAGTTGACCCGACTGGTTACAAACTGCATCCTTGAAAATGGTCGAGGTGGTATTACGGTGGAGAAGGACTGCAGGGTGGAGCTTCGCGGTAACGGCATCTATAAAAACTGTGGCCATGGTGTCAGTTTCTGCGGCAACGGGCAGATTTTGGAGAATGATGTTGTTGGAAACCGGGGATACGGGATCCAGGTTTTGGGCGGTGCTGACATCAAGGTGAGATGGACTGAGACTCTGACACAGTTTCTTAATTAAATATTTACACATCACTTATTTACCTTCAATTGGTTTTCAAATGTTTATCTTTAGGTGATGCGCAATCGTGTCCAGCCAGCACAGGGCTGTGGAGTGGCTGTGCTAGGGCCAGTAAAAGGTGTTGTCCATGACAACGTCTTGTTCCAGGGCCACCCTGGCAACAAGAAGGAACTTCTTCATATGGATGCTGCCAATGAGAACTGTGTGTTGCGCAAC
The DNA here is from genome assembly GCF_000735185.1 of Notothenia coriiceps. Taxonomy (NCBI): domain Eukaryota; kingdom Metazoa; phylum Chordata; class Actinopteri; order Perciformes; family Nototheniidae; genus Notothenia; species Notothenia coriiceps. The sequence continues at coordinate 23,984 of NW_011344888.1, forward strand.
AACAGTGTTCTAAGGCACAATCACAGGTAACTAGGCAACCGAAAGTGCCAGAAATTTAGACCCGCAGATGTAGTTGTCTATCCTCTTTTTCCTGTCAGACGATATTTGTGTCACATTGATGTGAAATATCACCTCGATCTGCAGCTTCCCTTTGCTTAACTGAGCTTTAGAAAGATATTAAGCACCTCTTTACTGCTTTGGTTTACATAAATTGTCCTCAAGGGGTCATTTTGTGCCAAAGGCAGCGGTTTTCAATTACAAAAGTCCTAAAAACTCCTGCACACGTCCAAATTGCCTGAACAAACAAGCTGGTAAACGTAGTGAAGCATTTAGCAGCTAAAGACAAAGACTTGTTAGGTACAGAAACAGAGCTACAAAAAGTTAAAATTGGACTTATACTTGCCAGGTGGACAGAACACATGTTGCCCTGTAAATACTGAATGTCTAGGTTAGGAACTGTTTACATATTATCTTAAAAAGTGGTATGGCAATGTTATGTTCAAAGCTTCAGACCACAATGGGGTTAAAAAGTAATAATCGCTGGTTTAAGATCTGCTCTGCTCCAGATTTGGTATAAATATATTGTCTTGAAAAGTCAAATTCACCTCTTACTTTTTATCTATGCATTTTGTAGCTGTACTTCTGCTCCTCCCTGGGTTTTGGAAAACCCTCCACCTCGCCCACTGGCCAGCTCACCTTCTGGTCTCTCCTCGTCCCAATATCCCTCCAGACTTGGAATTTCCATGACGACCAGGATCAGCGCCACTGTAGAAAGTGGTTGCCACAATGGCAGCATGTTCTGCTCCATCCTGTGAAAGCACTTAGAAACCAATATGGACTTGTGTTTGTTGTACATTTGAAGCCTCCTCAGAGAAGACATTTTCAAAAAGACGCCCTCTTGTTGAGGTCTAGTAAAGATGTTCCGAGTATAACCACTTAAGGGGCAATCCCCCTTCCAGTACGCTGAGGTGTCACCACATTTTGTAAATCTGAAAGAAGATTTGTATAACTTAATGATCATGTTTGAGCATTTATCATTGATACATCATCACATGTACTCTTGAAATGAAGTTGCAGTAACACACATTCAGGCATTATCATCTTCAAAGCTTTAACTTAATTATGTTCTTTAACATTGATATTCATGTGCAGACCTGCTGTAGACTTTGTCCGTTTGCTTCTGAGAATCACTGTTTGGGAAGTGCACATTTTTATAAATCCTAGCAGTAGTCAAAGGTTTCAGAGATGCCAGCTTCAACCATGCTGCAAAGTAAAGCTGTGCCTTGTTTGACTTTGTATTCAATCAACGATTGTAGCTAGGTAATGAGTTGTCATAGTGTGAGTGTTTATGCAAAGATGAAAAAACAAAGCCAAACTCAAGCTTCTGACTCTTGCACATGGCTGTTTCCTGGTGAGTCTGTGTTTTTGTATCATATCATCAATGTTTTTCAAATGTGATCAGCTTTTTTTGACTTGATAGAATTCACTGAGACGGGACCCGTTTTCCCTCTAGATACCATTGACACGCTGCACAGTGACACAACCACACAGACTTGCCTGGTAAAAGGCAGTTTTAGAAGGACAAATGATCAACAGTGTGCAATATGTGCTGTCTAAAATTGTGCCTACATGTTTTTACTGTCTACGCTAGATGTTTTCTGTCATCTAGAATTTGTTTACAGCTCATTCCTCTGCTTTTTTGTATCTTGCACAGTAAGCAATAAGTAAAGATATCATGTACAACTCAAGAGGTCACCACTTTATTTGTCTACAAAATAAACAGTTATTGTTTGTGACATTTCCAATTATTATTGTCCTCCCTCTCTTTCAAAGTGTTCTTGATCTTTAGTGAAATTTCTTGCGTTTCGGTCTCTCCATGAACTGCTCATATTTCACCAGAGGGAGAACAAGAGCAGCCTGCCTGTTTGTGTCTCGCACCCCATCCTCCTCAGCCTTCACCCGGGGCAACTTAATTAGAGTCAGTCCCATTGACTTTGCTACGTCAATCATCCTATAAGAAAACACAAAAACACCCGTTACCATTATACTTGCAGAGTTCTGGTTATGCCCCTCATACGGGCAGTTATTAAACAAACATTAACATTAAGTTATATTAATATTTGATTGAATGCACTGGTCTTACACATTGTATCACAAGGAGTTACACATACAAAGTAAAACACATTTTCTTATTATGCAGTTTCTTATACAAATACAGGCTATTCCCTTTTTTCCCCCCTTACCTGGCCTCGGTGATTGCCAGGTCACGGTGGAGTAATGTGATGTCACAGGTCATGTGACTCATGTGCAGCAGCAGGGCCAGGGAGTAAGCTGCTAGTTTGGAACGCATTGATGATGACACAACGTTCTGGACCCTAAAAGAATGATAAAGGTTGAAAAAGTGAAATCTTGAGATTTTTTTATTTTTTTCAATAAAATCAGTGCAACAAGAATGGTCTAAGTGACATCTTGGTTTAAAATGGTGCATCAAGAGAGAAAAATCAGTCCTTGCAGATATAAAACATGACATAAGTTCCATCCTACCTGCCATTGTTAAAACTCTCCACAGTGAATGTTTTAAACAGTTTGCTCTGAATGTTGCGAGGACAGCCTTCCTCCTGCCCGACTGTATACGTAAACAGAAGTAACAATTAGTTTGTGAACCATAGACATGCACAGGATCACTTTTAACTCTGAAAAAAGGCAAAAATCGAACTCACACTTGCGGGTGATGCTCCGCTGCCGTGCCAGATTGAGGAGCAAAGAAAGGTAAAAGGCACATCGAGATATTTTATCTCTGGCTTCACCAACAGATGGCAGGTTCTCCAGGTGCTTCACAACAGACAAGCACCTTAAATCAAAAGTGAAAGTTCAAACAAAAGTTAGTAGAAGAAAACAACATTAAACTTCAAAAAGAAAGTAATCAAGCGTGAGCTCTTTGTCCCCCTACCCTCCATCATCTCTCATCTTCTTCAGCTCCTCAGGGGTAAGTGATGCCATCTTGGTTCCAGCCTGCCCCAAAGATGCAAACTCTACTGGACTCAGGACTGTGGAAATCAATTAAGGATGACCCAAACAAACAAACAAACAAACAAACTCAGCTACAGCTTGTACCTCCAAATATATGATCTGTTCTACCATCTACAATTAATGCATTCACTTGTTGACACAGAATAAAGGATACAATCATCAAATAGGTAAACGTCCTCAGGTCTGTCAGCGCCTGCATTGCAAGGAGGCAGGTGGAAAGCCAGTTCTCCTTGGGCCTCTGTCTCAGCCACTTCCTGTTGGAGAGCTGGGTGGAGACGAAAAAATGATGATATTATTCACACAGGAACAGAAGACTACTCAAGCAACTAGATCATTAGGGTTAACAAAGCTTCTTTTCGGAATTAACCAACATCTCTTTGAGATATTTTCATGATCAAATGACTAGTTTATGATTTGGTCATACTACTGACTTCTATATTCATGAGGCAATGTAGCTTACCTTCCAGACCCTTTTGGTCGATCACAGTGTTAGCAGCCTTGGCCACAGCTTGCTGCAGAGTATCACTGCCCACCTGATTGAGCCTGCGGGAGCTCAGCGCTCTCTTCTGTTTGTTGGTGCCAAACGCCTCTATTAAAGAGTCAACCTTGAGAGAAATTAAAGATAAGATTATTACATAGAGTTCATTCTTATCTGAGCTAAGTCTTCTATTATACAAATCGTTGTACCTTATCTCTGTAGGTCTGAGTAGGGTCCTGGGTTTTTGCAGACTCTTCAATCTCTCCTGGTATAACAGGTTGCATGTTGAAGAGCTCAGCACAGTGCACCTCCATGTGCATGGTCTCCTTGTTTAACACTCCTACATAATATCTGAAAAAACACCCAAGCATCACACTTTATAGTTGTCTTCACACTTGCCAATGTGACACAATAAATGACATTTACATACTTGCAAAGGTTGTTGCATTTCAAAGACCCTGCTCCAAAGTTATTTCCAACATAGGACAGTCTGTCTGATTCAGCAGCCTAGAGAGGAAAAAAGGCAACAGTCATTAGAGTACTTTAAGTAGCACAAAGTAAACGAAAACATCAATAAGGTTGAGAGAGTTCATCTTTCTTACCATTATCCGCCTGCTCTTTTTCCTGGGGTTAGTCTCATCTGCGTTCTTATACATCGTGAAACCCAGTTTTTCTGCATTTTGGACGTTGCCGTTTGAAAAGCGAACTATGAGAAGGAAAAACACAACGAGGACCTTGTCAAGACATGGGTTTCATAGGACCATAACACATTTGGGATGATCATTAATGCAAACAGCAACTGACAAGATAAAAGTAGTTCATAAAGATTTGATTTATTTTTACTGTGGTTACTACAGTGAAATGTTACTTTTGCACGCATTTGCAGTCACTCTAGCAAACACAACACTATTCTTTAACAACTAGCTCTGGTGCTAGCACCCACGTGTGCAATATAAACGCGTGTTTAAAATAGAGACGATAAGAACAACCCAGCATTTAGTGGCAGGGTTACAACTAGAATATTCTTCAAACTCGATTCAACAACCAACAAATATCGGACAGTCACCAATAACAGCTTTGTCGGAGTCTCTCTCCTCTTCACAACACACCAACGAGCAGGAGGCAGCCATAGTTGTTATCATGTGTTTGACGCAAGATGTTTCACTCCTGTTTACTTCCGTGTTCACCAAGAACCTCGTTCAGCCCAAAGTATTTGTAGTTAAACTAAAAAAACAATACCCACTTTTACCAGAAGCAACATTGAAGTTATGAACATAATTAATTAGGTCAATTATTTTTATTTTAAATGACATCATATACAGTATTGTGCATTATTAGTACTTAAGTAATTGGACCTACTGTCTTACTTAACACAACACTTGACTGTTGAATTGCAACTTTTACGTCAGAAAAACATCTCAGTACTTCTTCCAGCCCTACTGAACCACATAGATTAGGAGACAATTGGCAGATGTTTTTAAATCATAGGGTAAAAGATTGACCATCTTGACACATATATGATCTTTGAACACGCAGGTTGCGACGCTGCAACAGCGACATCTTGTGGCAGCTCTTTACCTCGGCGAGGTCATAGGCAGTACAGCGCCACCCTGTGAGTCTGGATAGAAAAATCAGTCTGAGTGCATTACATTATTAAAAAAATATAACAAGCATGTGGGACCCTGATAGTGATTGACAAGTCAGTATGTTTCTCATTACCGGCTGTGTTATTACCTGACTTTCGCTCGGTGGATGACACTGACAGCCAGGTCCAGCTGCACGAGACCCACGGTCAGAGAGAGAGAGCGCACACCACTGGCTGCTTTCGCCTCCGCTAAACCATTCAAAGCGAGGAAACTGACCCCGCAGGGGAGGTGGGATGTAGCAGCAGAAATGCCTCCCAGCTAACGGTTTTTGATGGAGAAAAGCTGCTTCGATACAGACAAGCGGTCCAGCCTGGTGACCGTACGCTACTGCTTCTGTTGTAGCTAGCAGGCAATTTGCTGGTCAGCTGCCAGCTAACTTTAGCCTTGTGTGTTTCCTCGCCAGGGCCTCTTGTTTCGGCTTCTTGTTAACGGTTCCTACGCATCGGGAAATTCAAGGTAATGTTAGTTAACTTCCATGTCTGTCTTAGCTCGCCGTCACAACAGTAGCTAATGATATGCTAGTGTAGCTAGTAACTTTAACCAACGTAAGCTAATTACACTACTATTTACACTCTGAAGCTATGCTCTGTAAAGTTAGCTGCTGTGTTGTCATTGTGTGTATCACTTTAACCTCACACCATAAGCACCCGTAAACATCAACACTAGCTATTACTAAGTTATTTTACAGCATTTTGATTAACTGCAAGGATTTTTAACTGTTCACTGTTAAACATTGCCCTCAGTGCACGTTAATTAACATCATTATTGGAATAGCTGTAGGCCCTCTATATCTGTAAAGACCACCGAATAACGACTTCTTTTTTTTTTTGCTAAACACTTTATCATCACTTCCTCAAATACAGCTGGCAAAATCTGGCCCCAACTTTAGTTCCCTCCATCCTGTAGATACCCGGCCACTATATCATAAACACTCCCTAAAGCTACAACCCATTTTCATTATCAGTTCATTTTGTGGATAGTAACCCAAATAATCAGAGATCATTAGGTCCTAAAATAACTGAGAATAAGGAGGGGAAAAAGCTCAGATTTTTCAAATGTGATTTTTTTTGTGATCACTTAACTACACATTTGAGGATTTAGCAGCAATTGTTTTCGCATTTCTTTTGTCGACTAAAGATTTAAGTAATTTCGATAAACTGCTGTTATTGTTATGTTGATCGACGAATGTTGCAAATCAAGTGACATGATTTGCCTCTCCCTGTTCCTCTATATTCAACCTCACCTGCCTCTGTCTTTAGGGCCATGGATTTCCCAGGTCACTTTGATCAGATCTTCCAGCAGCTCAACTATCAGCGTGTCCACGGTCAGCTGTGCGACTGTGTCATCGTGGTGGGCAGCAGACACTTTAAGGCCCACCGCTCTGTGCTGGCAGCCTGCAGCACCCACTTCAGAGCCCTGTTTACAGTGGCAGAGGGAGATGCAAGCATGAACATGATCCAGCTGGACAGCGAGGTGAGAATCTTAATGACATTGTGTTAAAGAAGGCATTCATTACATTTCTGTTTGTACTCTTGAGAATGGAGGGTTATTCTAATCCATAATGGGAATTGATGAGCTTCAAATGATAAAAACAAGGATAGTCCGACTCCAAACTTTGTTTCTGCCACTGTTTTGAAGTAACTTCCTGTATACTTGCAGGTGGTTACAGCTGAAGCTTTCGCTGCTCTGGTGGACATGATGTACACCTCAACGCTGATGTTGGGGGAGAGTAACGTCATGGATATCCTGCTTGCAGCCTCACATCTGCACCTCAACAATGTAGTAAAGGCCTGCAAACACTACCTGACCACACGTACCCTTCCCATGTCCCCCACACCCGACAGAACCGCCCATCACCACCCTCAGCAGGAGCAGCAGAGGCACAGGCAGCAGCAGCAGCAGCAGCAGCAGCAGCAGGTAGCAGATTTAGCAGCTAATGCTAACCTCGCAAACGCTGCCACGTCAAAGTTGCAGCGCTCTTTCCTCCTGCAGCAGCTTGGGCTGAGCTTAGTAAGCTCTGCTTTGGGTGGGATGGAGGAGGACAGAGTTGGAAATGGAGTTGGAAATGGAGTTGGCAATAGAGTGGGCGAACAGAGGGCCTCCTTCCCTATCCGACGCTTCCACAAACGCAAGCCCCCCATGGCCCTGGGCCTGTCAGAGGAGAGGCCCAGGCAGAGGCAGCGTCCCTCTGGGCCTAACCTGGGGATGTTAGGAGAAGAAGGGATGAACGCAGAGCGAGAAGAAGGAGGGCTTCTCTCCCCGGACTCCCACAAAATGGGGGATGAATCCAAATTGGATGGGGCAATGACCGGGCTAGTAGGGGTGTCCCAAGATGATCCACAAATGCCCAGCCAGTCGGACAGTGGAAATTGTGAGGGGGAGGACTTGGGGAAAATGCAGGGAGGGGTGAGGAAGGAGGAGGACATGGAAGAGCAGGAGCACCAGGTCAACAGAGCAGGGGTGAAGATCAAATCAGGGACCGAGGAAGAACGGGAACAGAAGGTCAGTGTTGACTTGATTTGCAGTTGTTGTGACAAAGTAAGTTATTCTTATTAGGCCTAATACAACAACATTATATTTATATTTTTTGTTGATACAAAAAACAACATATACACAACTACGCTGTAATTATCCAATGTATGAATCGCAGGTTCCTCAACAGTGTAATGTTCAAGACATAAATAAAAAGTGGAGCATATTTTTGATATAAAATATATACATTTCTATATATAAGGATGCATACTACCCAGGAGTAAAAAGAAGAATTTGACATTGCATATCTCAAGGTTATGCTATTTGAAATCAACAGAGAGTGTCATTGGTCTTACAGGGGAACCCAAAACAAGTTGGAATATAAAAAAGTGTCTGCAGCTATACTATAATATTAATACAGCAGTGTCAAGTAGATTAGATGACTGGTTCTCAAGGAAAATCAAAGGACAAACTTACACAGAGACTCTTTTCAATTAAATATTTAGTCTACGCTGAAAGTGAAAAGCTTTCTTAAATCACTCGAACAGACGTTTTACATATGTATAAAGAAATCATGCTACTCTAGTTCGGCTGCTGTCTAAAATATGTCACTCTGCTTTGGCCTGTGAGGAAACTCTTCTTTTGCTTCACACAGGTGGTGGTTAAACAGGAACCGCTAAGTTCGCCCGAGCCGACTGATGAAACTAGCGACGTGCCGTCCCAGGCTGAGCCCGGCGGCCAGGAGGAGAAGGCGGAGCTGAGCCCAGAGAGCAGCGACCGCAGCTTCACCTCTGAACCCCTCACCAGCTCCGACTCTCTGCTCCTCAAGAGCAGCATGGGAGGGGGCAGTGGAGTGGGAGGAGATTTTGGGTGTAGTAGTGGACTGGGTGGAAAAACTGGTTTTAGTATTTCTAGCTTCCTCAGCCCTAAAGTTTTTGGAAGTGTCGGGTCGGGGTTGGTTTCTAGAGAGGATGGCCTCCCCAACACAACTACTGGCGATGCAGTAGCACATCACTTCCTGCTCAGACAGGATGCAGCTGGGCCATCTAGCTCCGCCTCTTCCTCCCTTCTGAAGGGCGGTCCACTCGGGGGCGAAAGTCGCAACGGTTTTGGAGACAACCTCCAAGCAGATTCTCTGTTCCTCCGTCCCCTGCATGATGGGTTAGGGAACCCCAGAGGAAGTGCCGGTGGGGGGCTGGGAGGGGTGGATCCGTTTGGCCTGGACTTCCAGCGCTCTAGTCTTGGGCTACACTCCCTGGGGCGACCGTCCCGAGGAGCGGGGGGGGCTTGTACCACTGCGCTTAATTATCCAGGTTACAGACGCATCGCTCCGAAAATGTCCAGCAGTATGGGAGGAGAAGAAGGTGGTGTTCTCCAGGATGCTGCCTCTTCCTCCTCCAGCCTGGCAAGTCCTCTGCTTTTAAATGAGGGCGGGGGATATGAGATGAATAATGGCAGACCCACCTCCCTCCTCCCTCAGCTAACCCGAGCTTCAGCAGACGTCCTGTCCAAGTGCAAGAAGGCTCTGTCGGAGCATAACGTGTTGGTGGTCGAGGGAGCGCGGAAATACGCCTGTAAGATCTGCTGCAAAACCTTCCTCACCCTGACAGACTGCAAGAAACACATCCGTGTGCACACAGGAGAGAAACCCTACGCATGTCTCAAGTGTGGGAAGCGCTTCAGCCAGTCCTCCCATCTATACAAGCACTGCAAGACCACCTGTCTGCGCTGGCAGAACAGTAACATGTCCAATGGCCTGCTGTAGGGCTGAGGACACTGCATTCAATCGGAGCCAGGCGATAGGATTAAATACATTTGGAATCTATAATTGGCCAACTTTTAAGACTCCATAATGTTGAGATTTTTCTGACTGCAAGAAAGGAGAAACCCACATTACGTTCAAGTTCTTGTAAACACTTATAGACTGTAGAAAGATAAGAGGGAGATGCAAAGGGTCAACATTTATCGCCGTGATTGCCTCATAGAAAACATAGATGAAGAATATACTCCCCTGTAATCATCAGTGTTTCCTGAGGAGTGTCAGTACATGCAGCCCATGACTTTTATATTTATGTTTTGATTAGTGTATTATCCCCTGAACTAAGAATCGTATCTACATTAGGAGCCGGTCTCTTTGACTGAATTCACCATGTTGCACTGCCATGTTAGTAGAAACGCTAAGAACGGTCAAACCAAAGTTGGTTTGGAGAGAGTACCCGTTTTGTTTCACGCTGAAGTGGCACCTTGAATCAGATGATGCAAACGCACTAGTTGGAAAACAAAGAGTAGGCTGAGTGGTTGCAGGTGCTGTCTAACCATATTGTATTCTGAGATTATTGGGAACCTAATTTTTGACCAAATGGACGATGTTACTTGTTAATTAGTACACATCCAAGCAAGGAGAGTGAACCCCTCACAGAAGCAACACAAAGTCGTAATGGTTTGCAAACTCAACATTAGATGCCTTTAAATCCGACACAGTGGTCCAAGAAATTGAGATTTTATGTGATTGACATTATCGATCAGGACGGTAGAAACCCAAAAGAACAGTTTATCAATAGCTGAGAAATTATGTTTGTGCATACTCAACCACCACTATATTGTGCCAACGGTTTGACCTCTTTAGTGGCCTTTCAGTCCAAGCGCCTTTGAATCACAATCATCATAAGTCTGGCTGAGCTCAGTTAAAGTTGAGAATATGTCAGCTTCCAAATAAGTCTGAGTTTTGGCAGAATGGAAATAATTGAATTGCTCTGTTAAACCAATTTTCGCTCAGCAACATTGCATTTTTTCTTTTTGAGGAACAATGAGGAAGTGAGATGTCCACTCACCATCTTGGCATACTCGTCTTTGCACCTTATTTTGTGTTATGATGTGCAGGAGTTGCACTTTTGTCGACATTTTAAATGGCTTAAAATCTGGCATTCACTGAGTGGGAATGACCACAAAAGTTCTGGCTGTGGTCAGTTTACTGACCGTCCTCACATCAGACAAGGTTCCATGGACGCTGTTGTTTTGTGTTTGCAGTATGTGTGTTTATTAAAAAGGGTAATGAAGTAGTGCTGAGAGGCAGATCCGTCTGATGAAAACTGTTAACAGTTTGCTGAGGTCCACCACGTGCTGAAAGGGCTTTAGAAATGTAAATATTGCACTTTGAATGGGTTTCATCATTTTCCTCTTAAGGGGAGACAAGAAATGTCTGAAGATTTCAATATTGTGTTTAAGTTTGCTACTGTACTATATACGTGCTCTGTACATGTGTCTTTTTACATCTAATGTTGCATCTGTACAAAAGCACTTGGACAATTCATTATTTTCTTAAAACTAATATGTTAACTTGAATGTGTATTTATGTGAAAACGGAGCTGTATGGAGACTGTCCGACTCGGCGTGTTCCTCTTTATACTAGCGTTAGGATATGAAATGCAAAGTTCAGAAATTAACTTTAAATGGTAATCTGTTCATTTCGGGAGGTATAGCTTTTTTTTTTGTATGTTGCTGTATTTTAATGTCAACTTAATAAATGATGGTTTGGTGTGAGATTGAAAAAGAGTACATAGATGCTGAAAGTAATCTAAATGTGTAGCTCATAAATTATAAAATCCATTGGCCTTTTTTTTAGATTTATTTTGCTTGCTGTATGTGTAGAGCTGTATGTGTAGAGTGTAGGTGATGTATGTGTGTCACCTACACTTTAATTGCTTAATTAGCTAGTCAGCATCTTATCTTACTGTAGAGTCAATACACTGTTAGCCCGTACAACATGACAATTCTATTTGACATTCATGAGATCACCTTGACATTTCACTTCAAAGATGAATTGCCTTAAATTATGTTTCACACTGTAAACACAAGCTGACCTACCATTCACCCTCTACATGTTGACATGAAACAAATAGCAAAGTCCTTGTAGCTTGGAAACAGAATTCAAAAGAATCCCTGAAGGTTAAACCTCTTGTCTTTTTATCTGTATTCACTCCTGCATTCTGTAAGGAGGAATGTGCTGTGAGTCGTAACACAGTTGCCAGTTAAGGGTTATTGTGGTGCTGTCTTCTTTAGCTGCTGCATAAACAGTAAAAGGGACTACTGTATTAAAAAGCCAAAATGTTAAAATACATAAAAGGCCTAAATTGTTAATGAACGTCACTGCCTTATGCCCTCTAGCTTGAAAAGCTGGGCTTTTGTTGATATGCCAAATCTGATGTATTTCTGTGTTTTTTTCATGAGAGGATTAAATGTTTGTCTCTTTACTGTTGAACGCTATGAAGAATGTACAGTATGTTCAGTTGTTGTATAGACTGAATAAAAAAACAATGAAATTCCGTTTTGTTGCAGTTGACATTTTTACAAGTACAAGCTGACAGCACAAAGGAGTAAGATAGTCTTTAATATAACATTACATGTTCAGTTGACTGAAGATTTAAACAGAAGCAAATAAAGAAGCATACAATCACAAAGTTATAGTTTTTCGTTTGTCCTAAAAAATAATTAAGCACATGAGTTCAACTGATGGTCAAGTAGCTCGAGCGGACTTAGTTCCTATCACAGTTTGAGTTCTTTGATCATTGGCTCGCCCCGCAGACCCAGCAGGAGGTTGTTCGCTGCCAGGGCGGACATGTTGTTACGGGTCGCATAAGAGGCACTAGCAATATGTGGGAGAATCACTGTGGGAGGAGAGAAAGAAAACAAATGATAGAAAGTCAGAATGTGGTGGTGGTGATAAGTTGGCAAAGATAGTGTCACTTGAAAACCAACCAAAATAGTGACACTTGAAAAAAACAAACAATTTTTAAGGCAGTTAAAGCACTAATAAGTCTGAGAGACTTACCACAGTTTTTGAGGGTGAACAGTGGGTGGCTGGTGGGCAGGGGCTCAGGAACAGTAACATCTAACCCCGCTCCTGCTATCTGCCCAGTGGACAGAGCCTCATACAGGTCTTCCTGGTTCACCACACCCCCTCTGACACAACATAGAAACCACGTTTATAGAAAGACAGGGAAAGCAAAGAGACTGTACTCTTGGTCAGATTAAGAAGAAAAACGGATCCAGTATGTTGGTCGTTACATTAGCACAGTCTTTTTTCAAAGTCTAACAGAGAGAAACACAAGATGAACCTTAAAAATAATGATGAATGTCATCTAAATAAGGTTATATAGGTTACTATATGTTCTCAAGAAGGATAAGGGTACCTGCTTGTGTTGATAAAGATGGAGGTGTTTTTCATCTTGGAGAAGAGGTCTTTGTTGCAGATCTCCTTCGTTTCCGGCGTTAAAGCACAGCACACAGACAGGAAATCTGACTGCTTGGCCAGCTCGTCAAAAGAGACTAGACCCAGGGAAAGTACCATTGATGTCATTAGAATAAAATCCTGAATGTCTAATTTCATGAATTACAAAAGACAGGCATGAGTATTTCTGAGATCAGCATGTGAGAGGTCTCTTAGACTAGCCAGCATAATAGAATGCTATTAAAGCCTTCACAATCCAACTTGTTGACAGTGTTTCTATTGTGCATTGTTTTTAGCAAAATAACATGCTGGCATAGGATATTTTAGTATCCACAAATCTATAATGCTTACCATATTCTGCATTGATGACACTGGCCAACTCAGGCCTAGGGGCCACGTCTGCGTAGATGAATTTCTTTACTTTGAAAGGCGCCAGACGCTCGGCGATAGCCACACCTTAGAGCACAAACGACATTTATGCATAATGTGGGTTTGATGACAAAATGATGGGCATGTTGTGTGTGGTGTTTTATATACTGCATGCTCACCAATCCTCCCCAGACCCAGGATACCCACAGTGCTGCCGGCCAGCTCGTGTCCACACAGCCACAGAGTTCTCCATGTGCCCCAGCCACCACTGACACAAGAGAGAGAGAGACTTTGACCTCTGACCCTTGAAAAACTGTTGTTGATGTATACATGGATACATTTGGGGTGTGTGAGTAGGCAACATTACGTTTTGGCTTCATGGGTGGCCTCGACGAGCCTCCTGGAGGTGGTGAGCAGCAGAGCAACCGTCAGCTCAGCCACTGAGTCTGTCAGAACATCAGGGGTGTAACCCACACGGATCCCTCTGGGGAAAGGGCAAAACACACAAACGACACACAATTTTATACACGTATGTCACAAAGGGTTGGCAGACACAAGTTTGTTAGTGTTTTTTTCATTAGTGTAACCTTGAAATCGAGAAATTGAATTAAACTTAATGTAGTCTCCATCTACTATGTCAGAACATCAATTTACATACACTCAAACACATCTAGATTTTACACAGGTCTTATTTATCCTGACCTATGCTCACTACTTCCCAAACACATGTACCAATAATTGCACTAACCAGTAGTATTGTCAAATGCAGCCTTAAGATTTTTTTAAACGGAGAAGAATCACCTTTTTTTCAGCTCCTCCAAGGAGAGATGGTCAAAACCCACTGACATAGTACTGAGAACCTTCAGGTTTGGACCTGCAAGAGCACATCAATCATTTACACACATAAACACATGTAAATATGCTAATTGTGTTCAGACTTTCCTCAGACCTGCAGCATCCAACAACTCGGTATCGATCTTCTCCGTCAGCACGCAGACCAGACCAGCGACACCTTTGACCTTCTGCAGCAGCTCCTTCCTGGGCACGGGGACATCATCGGAGTCCCACAGCTCAAACTGCACCCTAGGAAAACAGAAACCATGACTGATTATACAAATCAAATGAATGTTTTTTTGTTGCTGGTGCAAAAAGTAATTAGTTGCTGAAGCTTCAGTTACAGTTCTCAAGCTATATCACATATACTGTAAATGATAGAGGCACATTTCTTTAACTCTGCTGCAGGGGAATACCCTTCAGGCTACCAGTCTTATCTGACTAACCTTAGGTCAAACATTAGCAGTCCTGTTTACTCAAAGTAAATGATGAACTTTACAAAGCAGAACATTAGCAAGTATCACAGTCAAATCAGCTACAATACACAATTACTTTGTCATATAGAATATTCTATAATAAAAACATTGATTTAAAGTGGTTAACAGGTCACCAGTACTCACTGTCCAGATTCACGGAGGATCTTCAGGCCCTCGGGTGGGATCTGTCGGGTGATATACACCCGTGGCAGGGTTGACATCTCCCTCTGCACCTTGCTTGTTAGACCTCCAGCCATATTCAAAGGAGTAACAGCAACCTGCTGGAGCCGACGCAGTGCCATACGACTGCACCACATTGCAAGATGAGAGTGAATCTGTGGGCAGGTGTCTGAGAGATGACAGTGGTGCTTTGGAGAGCAGAGCCTGTTGTGTATCATTTGGCTCTAGTTCAGGGGGAGGTTCCTGTCTGTGTATTCAACCAATATGATAAGAGGGAGTGTGTCTCTAAATTCTGAAGTTGAAAAATACTGTCTGTCACAAACCAAACACAAAATCACTGAGTCAAATATTTGAGCTGAGTCTGGTTTAAGTGTAAATAGGTCATTTCACTTCAGGCATAACAGAATTTAAAACACAGATTTATAAATAGAAATGTTCCTCTTGATCTCACCCACCACACACACATTTACAAAGACAGTAGATCCCGAACAGCATAGGGTTGTTTCTTGAAATCATCCCCACGAATGGGAGACAGTAGGATGTAAATGGTTCACTCTGCTGCTGACCTTTGTTTCTTTGAACAGTAAAGGACCAAACGTTGTTATTTTAGTTCTGTCTCTGGCTGAAATATATTTTGCATTTTGTCTTTACTTTTCAATTGGAGCTGACTTTCATTAAAAT
Organism: Notothenia coriiceps; assembly: GCF_000735185.1. NCBI lineage: Eukaryota > Metazoa > Chordata > Actinopteri > Perciformes > Nototheniidae > Notothenia > Notothenia coriiceps. The sequence continues at coordinate 39,377 of NW_011344888.1, forward strand.
ACATAAATACATTTATGAATTAATACATTACAAATAAATAATGGTTTGATTGCTGACCAAGGAGTTTTGTGAATAATATACAAAATAATATTGTCCAAATAAGATGAGAAGAGGTCTTTGTCTGTATCATCATAAAAAAGAGAGACAGATTAACAACTGGGTAATATTGTTTGGAGCTAATGATCGAACATGTGAGAAGTAGTTTTCCTGCTGATGTATTTTCAAACAGTTTTAATTGTCATGTAGTAATATCATACAATGCATACAAACTTATACACAATTTTGTACGGAAGATAAAGTTTAGTAACAACAAACGTTTTAAGAAGAAAAAATTGGCAAAAATTTGGAACATTGACAAAATGTCACATTATTATGAAAATCCAGTGTTGACTTGCTGATTTATTGAGTTTTGAAAATGCAAAAATCCATATTTAATATTTCACAAATGGTATATTTATAAAAATAATTATATAGAAAAGTCTTTTAAATTGACATTTAGGTGGTTTTTATGGTGCTTATCCTTCCAAAATAGGGGATATTTCAATAACAAATGTAGTCCTGAAAAACACTGTGAACCTATTGGATGGCCTTGGTCATGTGCTTACGGTAACCCGGAACCACTCCAAGTTTTTTAACCAGTCACAACCATTCATTCGCCCTAGCTTGTCGCGCATACTGACAGGTAGCTACGTCTAATAATTGGTTTAATTTGTGACAATATTCAAAACGCATTTTTTATATAAATTTGTAGAATAGAAACACTTGACATATCTGTCTACCCTGCGGATGTATTCGTAGCCTAACGTATGTGTCATCACTTTTAACGAGTTTAAGATAAGTGTCTTCGCTACCGGCTCCAGGCAGCAGTGGCACTCAGAGCTAGCTAGCTGTAGCTGCTAACACTGAGCTCTACTCAGCAGCTTCACACATCAGCCAGCGTTTGTATTACGGTAGCTTACTGTTGTGGTATGTGATTGTTAGCATCCCTCACTTTATTGGATCAAGACAGACACTTAACCTTTTGACAGTTGTCAAGTCAACCACATTGCTGACAGTTAGCCACATTGAGGGTAATGTAGCCAGTTAGCTAACCCACAACAGGGCGTTGGTTTTAGATTAAAAACGATAACCACCAAAACGTTTTATATCTTTAATAATCACGGTTTGTACTTTTATATTTGTATAAGGTGGAGTTTTTATCTCAGACAGTTGAATTCCCCCCTCTTCCCCTTCCAGTATGGCTGCAGACTCGATGGAGATTGACGACTCTCTTTACAGGTAAGTCTATTTACATTATTTCCCTTACTAAACCCCTTACACTTCGGATACAGATTTTTCAAGACAAGGAATATCTGGCATTGCTTTATGCCAGAGGTTTTCAGTTTTGTTTCAACCAAGGTCAGGTTCCCTTAAACGATGCATAATATAGGCTACCTGGTACCTCTCATGAATTTCCATTGGAAAATAAATGACTTGCACTTAATAATAATACTTTTTATACCTCTACTGTAGAGACATGTTTAGGAATACATTGTATCATGTATTTAAACACAACACAGGTTACATATAAAACAATGCAATCATTAATCAATTCAATGATCAGCAAGTGAGAATGTTCCTAAAAAGCATTTTAAAGTTAGAAAAGGGCTATTTTGAATTGCTCCTCTTGGTCTCTCTTATCACTTGTCCTCACACTTCCTCTTCCTTCCTTCTCTCCGTCCAGCCGCCAGCGCTATGTGCTGGGAGACAGTGCTATGCACCAGATGGCCCAGTCCTCCGTCTTTCTCAGTGGAATGGGTGGACTGGGGATTGAGATAGGTATGCTAAATGATAACATATTGCACAACAGCACTGTAAAGATATTCAATGCCAAAGTATTCACATTAACTACATCGCCAATTGTGGTTTGACACTAAGCAACTTCCCTTTTGGTTTCACAGCAAAGAATATTGTCCTGGCTGGTGTGAAGGTATGCGATCTCGTTCACCATTATGGTTGTCCAATATTGCTACATTAGCAACACTATATCATTTTTTCAATATGTAGCATCTTAAGAAATTTTATTTTTTTCTTGTGGCATTATCTTTTTTATTTATTTTGTGCACAGGCAGTCACCCTTCATGACACAAAGCAGTGTGAAACCGTGGATCTGGGCTCCAACTTCTTTATCCGCAAAGAGGATGTTTTGAGCCAGAGGAGAAGGTACTACACAACGCTGGATTCTTAATCTTAACCTCTCACTTTACTCACAATCTCATATAGCATGTACGGTGCCTCCAGAAAGTATTCATACCCCTTCACCTTTTCCACATTTTGTTATATTACAGCCATATTTCAAAATTGATTAAATGAATTTGTTTTCTCAACATTCTAGACACAACACCCCGTAATGACAAAGTGAAAACGTTTTTTAAGAATTTTTTGTAAACATGTTAAAAATAATCAAATGAAATATCACATGTACATAAGTATACACAGCCTTTGCTATGACACTGACAATTGAGCTCAAGTGCATCCCGTTTCCACTGATCATCCTTAAAATGTTTCTATAACTTGATTGGATCTGTGGTAAATTAAATAGATTTGACATGACTTTGAAAGGAACACACCTGTCTATATAAGGTCCCACAGTTGACAGTGCACATCAGAGCACAAACCAAGTCATGAGGTCCAACGAATTGTCTGTAGACCTCAGAGACAGGATTGTATCAAGGCACAGTTCTGGGGAAGGGTACAGACACATTTCTGCAGCATTGAACGTCCCAAAAAGCACATTGGTCTCCATTATTTGCAAATGGAAGATGTTTGAAACCACCACGGCTCTTCCTAAAGCTGGCCGCCCAAACCAAACTGAACATCGGGGGAGAAGGACCTTAGTCAGAGAGGTGACCAAGAACCTGATGGTCTCTCTGACAAAGCTCCAGTGTTCCTCTGTGGAGATTGGAGAACCTTCCAGAAGGACAACCATCTGTGCAGCACTCCAACAATCAGGGCTTTATGGTAAAAGGTACATGAAAGCCCCCATGGAGCACCTAGAGTACTCTCAGACCATGAGAAAAACAAATGGTCTGGTCTGATGAAACCAAGATGGATCTCTTTGGCCTGAATGCCAAGCATCATGTCTGGAGGAAACTAGACCTGGCCAACACCATCCCTACAGGGAAGCATGGTGGTGGCAGCATCCTGGTGTGAGGATGTTTTTCAGCAGCAGAAACTGGGAGACTAGTCAGGATCAAGGGAAAGATTAATGCAGCAATGTACAGAAAGATCCTTGATCCAGAGCGCTCTGGACCTCAGACTGGGTCGAAGGTTCACCTTTCAACAGGACAACGACCCTAAGCACACAGCCACAATAACAAAGGAGTGGTTTCAGGACAAGTCTGTGAATGTCCTCGAGTGGCCCAGCCAGAGCCCAGACTTGAACCGGATTGAATATCTCTGGAGAGAACCTGATGGAGCTTGAGACAATCTGCAAAGAAGAATGGGAGAAACTGCCCAAAGATAGGTGTGCCAAGCGTGTAGCATCATACTCAAGAAGACTTGAGGCTGTAATTGCTGCCAAAGGAGCTTCAACAACGTTTTGAGTAAAGGGTGTGAATACTTATGTTTATGTGATATTTGATCTTTTTTTATTCATTTGCAAAAATTATTCAAAAACTTTTTTCACTTTGTCATTATGGGGTATTGTGTCTAGAATGTTGAGAAAACAATTGAACGTAATCAATTTTAAAATATGGCTGTAACATAACAAAATGTGAAACAAGTGAAGGGGTATGAATACTTTCCGGAGGCACTGAACATACTTTTCCTGGGATCCACATGCATATGATAACTCTTCGATCTATTCCCCTGTTGATTTATTTCTTCTCACATTCATATGTAATCTCTTTTACTTCTCTACCACAGGGTGGAGGCAGTGTGCCCTCGGGTTGCAGAGTTGAACCCTTATGTCCATGTCGACACATCTTCCTCTGCTTTGGACGACAACACAGATCTCAGCTTCCTTGGAAAGTACCAGGTAAGATATTTGTTTCTAAAATATTTGTGTGTTTTCTTTTTAAAAAGGTCTCAAATGTCCAAATATAACCTCTTGCTTAGTTAGTCCAAAATATATTTAGTTTAATATGATACAAAATGAAGAACAGCAGGACATCTTGGTTAATGATCATTAAGAAAACAACAGGGCAATTATGTTTGTGTCGATTGACTAAACCACCTAAAAATGTTTTCATTGTCATTTATTTTTTAGATTGCAAATAACCCTTTTCTTCTGCTCCGCCTCCTCTTTCAGTGTGTTATTCTCAGCGAAGCCAGATTGAGTCTACAGAAGAGAGTCAATGAGTTTTGCCACTCACACCAACCCCCTATCAGAGTAAGTCTACAGCCATATAGTGGTTATCCATAGTTCAGAGCTTTAGCTAAACCATGTCTTACACATGGGGAACACACACATATGAACCTTTTGCCCGTATGTTTTCCAGTTCATCGGCTGTGATGCATACGGCATCTGTGTGCGGGTGTTTTGTGATTTTGGAGATGAGTTTGAGGTGTCAGATCCCACAGGAGAGGAGCCCAAGGAGATTTTCATCCATAGTATAACGCAGGTACTCTATCCATCTTCTTCTTTATTTTATTTTGTATCATTAAATATGATAATGAGCTCCATCTTTGTGTGTTCGAAGAGACAGATGTTTGCGTAAACATAAAGATGCAGTTCCATGAATTATCTTTTGAAATATGAGCCCAAAATGACGGTGCCTGCTCAAAATAACATTTGATCTCCTTTTTATTTTGGAACCTTCAGGATAATCCTGGGGTGGTGACCTGTATGGACAACCAACCCCACGGCATACAGACAGGCCAGAGTGTTGTGTTCAGAGAGGTCCACGGCATGGTGGAGCTCAACGGCACCGCAAGGCCAGTTTCAGGTATTAATTCTATATTGACAATATTAAGTTCAGTATATATATATATTTTTTTAACTGAAAGATGGTTATCACCACAGATCAACATATTTAGAATATGGTTTGAGTTTATATTTGTAATCGACAAGGTGAAAACAAATGCGCTGCTATTCATAACGTACTCTTGAACTATTGCTAGTGCAGATTCTGTTAAATCATTTTAGTTTGAAGGTACAAAATAATAATAAAAACTATTTCTGTCTTTTGTTTATGTCTCTCCTTGTTTGTGTGTTGTTTGAATGTGTGTGTGTGTGGTATTAGTCCTTTCCCCTCACAGTTTTTCAATAGGGGACACATCCCAACTGCAGTCATATGCACATGGGGGTTTCTTTGTTATGGTGAAAGCCCCCAAGACGTTCAGATTTGTAAGTTGTCAAAAAAAAAAAAGTACATTTCTAAATCAACACTTTTTGTGTGTGTGACCCTTCATTTGTCCACTTGGGTGTTTCAGGAGACGATGGAGAAGCAGTTGTGTGATCCACAGGTCATGACTCCAGACTTCAGTAAACCAGAGGTGAGCGCTTGAAGCTGTTCATCATCACACAGCAAGATCACCATTGATTGTGCAACATTACCTACAGAGCAGGCTTAGCTTGAATTTGATTTTTAGCTACTTATCAGTGAGCGTTCAGAAAAAAAAAGCCATCACAACCTCCAACCAAAGAGCATGTGTCCTTATTTAGCATTTTTTTTGTCAGTATGCATTATTAAATTGTGGTGTTTTTTTTTTTCTGGCTGTTACAGTTCATGTTTCTGTGATGACATATATCTAAATGTTGACCTTGATACGTGATGCCAAACCCTTTTTTATTTATTTTTTGTTTATCCAAGCTGTTTCCTCACAATCTTTTTACATCTACCCATCAGGCCCCACTACAGATCCATGCCGCCATGTGTGCTCTGGACGTCTTTCAGGAGCAGCACAGTAGACTTCCCAACACTGGGTAAACAAAATATTTCCCTGCTTTTCACTGTTGACACGGTGTCTTCTGCTTTGTACTCCAACCGTCCCTAAGGATATCACATGTCTGGATTTCAGTGTGTGAAGTTGAAATGTGACCCCGTTGTGAGCAGTTTTTCTCTTTATGCCATCAGGTGTTTACAGGATGCTGAGGTTTTACTGAAGCTAACCGAGGAAGTGAATGAAACTCTCAGGAACAAAGTGAGTGTTTTTTTCTTTTGTCAGTCCGTCGTGCTTTGATTTGATTGAACCTGCAAAGATGCACATAAACCCTCTTTGACAACCCAATGCATGCATCTCTTTCTCTTTCCCCCCCTCTTCCTCTTTGGTTCCAGGCTCCTGTGAATACTGAGTTGGTACGCTGTCTCTCGAGAACAGCGAGGGGAACTCTTCCTCCGTTAGCAGCAGCTGTGGGAGGTCTAGCCAGCCAAGAAGTTCTTAAGGCCATCACAGGGAAGTTTGCACCCCTGCAGCAGTGGGTAGGTTACCACAAGTAAACTGTAGGCCACCTTTACACAAGTGAAATGGGGCTAATACATTCATTAGCTCCATCTACCATTGCAACACAGCATATGAAACCATTAGTTTTAGGGTTTTAACATTTTCCCACAATGTTTTTATGTGTAATTTATCATGTCTTTCTGTTTCTCTCAAGTTTTATCTCGATGCCATCGAGGTTGTCAGGCCACTTCAGTCTGTTTCTGCTGAGGAGTTTTTACCAAGGGGCGATCGGTATGATGGATTACGAGCTTGCATCGGTGAATCGATGTGTGTAGAGCTGCACAAGCTCAGGGTCTTCATGGTAAGGATTCTGCAGTGCATGCAACATCTCTTTTTATATTGACTTATTTGAAGGTTTATGTCCTAACACTACACTGTGGTCTCTTCCAGGTGGGCTGCGGTGCCATTGGCTGTGAAATGCTGAAAAACTTCGCCCTGCTTGGGGTGGGATTGGCTAACAGCTCAGGGGAGGTGGGTGTTCTTTCTGCATTTCCTCTACTCTGTGTGAATGTGTTTTTTATGAATTGTAATATTTTAACTTTATGTAATTAGCAAGACTTTTTAATCTATCTGTCAATTCTCAGGTGTTCATCACAGACCCAGACCTTATAGAAAAGTCCAACCTCAATCGGCAGTTTCTCTTCAGACCACATCATATACAGGTAAACGTCTATTTCAATATTTACTCACCTTCAGCTCACCTTTGCCATATGTGAAATTGTGTCTCTACTGCTATGCAGCTGTATTCTGTAAACAAATCGAAAGAAATATTGAATCAGACAGGAAGATAATTATACTAAAGTTATCGAATTACAGTCAGAGTGAAGGAGAAACTCGATCCGAATCAACCACATGCACCAAATAGCAGTGGTGGGAAGTAACTAAGTAGATTTACTCAAGTACTGTACTTAAGTACAATTTTGAGGTACTTGTACTTGACTTGAGTATTTCAATGTTATGCTACTTTTACTTCTACTCCAGTACAATTCAGAGGCAAATTGTGTACTTTTACTCCACTGCATTTATGTAATACCTTTAGTTACTTTGAAGATTTGGATTAATAATGGGAAATATAATCAACATTTAAATAAGACTTTAGTTACACTTGGAATACAATCACAAGCTACCCTGCAGCATACAAAGTCATTTAAACTAACAGCACCTTTACCAGCTTTAATAAACACATTAATGCATCAGTAATTATAATCAAAACATATCATATATATTATTCTGAAATGGACCAATCTGCATAATGAGTACTTTTACTATTAGTACTTTAAGTTTATTCAGAGACCAATACTTTTGTACTTTTACTTGAGCAACATTTTGAATGCAGGACTTTAACTTGTAACAGAGTATTCCTACACTCTGGTACTTCTACTTTTACTCAAGTACAATATCTGATTACTTTTCCCACCTCTGCCAAACAGACATTAACTTGTTTTTTCTGTCTCCCTGTGTCTCAGAAACCGAAGAGTACCACGGCAGCAGAAGCCACTCAAGAGATCAACCCGGAGCTGCAGGTGGACGCTCATCTCCACAAGGTGTGTCCTGCTACTGAGAGCGTCTACAACGACGTCTTCTACTCCCGTCTGAACCTGGTGGTCACGGCGCTGGACAACGTGGAGGCTCGGAGATATGTAGACAGGTGGGTGCAGATATTTAGATGACACAATTAATGCTCGTTAAATCATTCAGTTGATATTTACTATTTGGGCCAACAACTGATATTGTGTTTTGTGCATTGATTGTGTTTTCAGCCGCTGTTTATCCAATCAGAAACCTCTCCTGGATTCTGGCACCATGGGAACTAAAGGACACACTGAAATCATCGTGCCAAATTTGACAGAGTCCTACAACAGCCACGTGAGTGTGTATGAGAGTGTGTATGCTATTGACTACCTAGTTTCAGAATAATCTCTTTCCATACCATCACACCTGAAAACGCATATTACATGACCATTAACGTACCCTGATATTTGTGAAATCGTTACAACTATTGGTTTCTGCCCTGCTCGACTAAAGCATCATCCGGGACTTTTTAAACAAAAAATGTCAGCAGCATTTTCAAAAGTCTCTGTTTTTAGGAGTTTGAAAATATCAGAGTAGTGTGGATGCTCAGAGTAGCAAAATATGTTGTGAGTTATAAAAATGAAAACCTATAAATGTGGGTGAAGTCTTTACAATGTTCCTAAATGTATGTTTTCCTTTGCTCCCCAGAGGGACCCCCCAGAAGAGGAGATCCCATTCTGCACTCTCAAGTCTTTCCCTTCTGTCATAGAGCACACTATTCAGTGGGCCAGAGACAAGGTCAGTCTGCTTGAAACCCAAAAAGTGCTGATTATCATTTTTATAACTGTGCTGTCCTAATTTTTAAAATGTCTCCCTTGCTCTTGTCTAGTTTGAGAACTTGTTCGTCCACAAGCCCTCCATGTACAACTCATTTTGGCAGACCCACTCCTCGGCTGACGCGGTGCTACAGGTAAGACTTTTGTCATAAGTGTTTCTCCGACTTATTATAAGAAACATTAGTGTTGATCTTGGCCAGCGATGTAATAGTTGGTTTGAAAAGATTGTGTTTGTGTTTTTATTTGTGTAGAAGATGCAGGTGGGAGAAAGTCTGGAGGGGGCCTTCCAGGTCGTTAAACTGCTGAGCAAACGGCCCAGCCAGTGGGACCAGTGCGTCGTTAATGCCCGACTGAAGTTTGAAAAGTATTTCAAGAGAAAGGTAACGAGTCTCCTCCTTAAAATTGAAAAAAAAACATTTGATTTGCTTTATGTATATATGTTGGAAGCTACACAATATCACCTGAATGTGATTACATGCTACTCGTTTTGTTCTCATGCAGGCCCTACAACTGTTGCACTCTTTCCCGCTGGACACGAGGTTAAAAGATGGAAGTAAGTTTTTCTCAAACAATTGTGTATTATTCAATTTACCAAAAATAATTGTATCTGCATCAAAACGGTACCATTTTTTTGTATCCTAGGTCTGTTTTGGCAGTCCCCAAAAAGACCTCCAGCACCTTTTGATTTTGACTTGAAAGACTCTTTGTGAGTATGCTCTAATGTTACAGGTTAAGCCTTTCCTTTATTGGATGTTTCCTATCTAAGCTTTCCCAAACCTCCTCCGTCCCCCTTAGGCACTTCACCTTCATTGTCAGCACTGCCCGGCTCTTCGCAGGGATTTATAACATCCCTTACTCAGAAGCGGTAGGTCGCATACACTCACACATTTACTCACTCCAACACACACACACACACACTGACTAAACTTTTCATTATTATTATTTTAGGATATCTCTGAAGAGGCGGTGACCAGGATTCTCTCAGGAGTAAAGATTCCCGAGTACATGCCTTCACAGAAAGTACGCTTCTCCATATATACGTTTTTTTGATTCTGTCTGAGCATAAAATATCCTAATCTAGTGTTTTTGTTTTCTGTCCCTTCCAGTGCATAGAGACAGATGAGTCGGCGAAGAAGCCTGATTCCATGAAGATGCCTCTAAGCAGTGAGGAGGAGAGGGAGGCCATCGCACAGCTGGAGCAGGCCATCGCTACGGACAACGTCACAGCAGGTTCACAATTAAATAAATACCAATATTTGTCAATGGACACTGATGTTAAGTAATATCCTATACATCGTTGTGAATAGTTAGGAGCCAGGCTCTCTATTTCCCAATTCTATTAAAGGTCCCCTATTATACTCTGCGAGGTATTTGGTTAAAAAAACACACAATGGTGCTCTAGGAGGAGATTCAGGTGATAAGGTGGGGAGGGGGTGTTACCTTGGTTGGTGATTGGCTAATGGTTACACAACCCAAAAAAACGTTATGACATCATAAAATGGACAAAATCTGATCAGCTCTTTTACAGACAGGATTTTTTGTAAATGGATCAGGACAAAAAGAGAGGGGTTTTTTTTTCTTCTGAAACTTTCAGAATCTCTTTTCACAGAGGGGACACATGTTTATGTATAAAAGACATGAAAACGTGTTTTTTGCATTATAGGTGACCTTTACGTTTGCATGCCTATATTACAATCACTGTAACCCCACCTCTAACAGCTGATACTGTCTGTGCTTCCAGAGAGGCTACAGGTGAGTCCACTGCTGTTTGAAAAGGACGATGACCGCAACGGCCATGTTGACTTTGTCACCTCAGCATCTGCTCTGAGAGCCAGGATGTACGCCATCGAGCCCGCGGACAGACTCAAGACCAAACGCATCGCTGGCAAGATCATCCCCGCTATCGCCACAGCAACAGCTGCTGTGGCTGGACTGGTGAGAGATGTTTTAAATGTTGCCATAGTGATGGTTTAAGTTGCTGTCATTGTTTTAAAACACCTATATACAAAAAATGTAATTTGTGAAATAAGAAAACAAAAAAAATGTGACACTTATTTCTAGGATATATAGGTTACAGTACATATGGATATACATATATAATATGTATATATGTCCTGACTACCTTGTGCCTGTTGGAGATGGATGGATGGACAGTATTATGATGTCAACGTAAATAAATGCTGATAAGTGTGGTTTCATTGTTGAAACCAAATACATTTTTCAATATCAATATTATATCAATATATTTGCCTTTTTATTATTTTGATGTATTCAGGTGGCCCTCGAGTTGATCAAGGTGGTTGGAGGCTATGATTTTGAGTCCTTCAAAAACTGTTTCTTTAACCTGGCTATCCCTGTGATGGTGCTCACTGAGCCTGCCCCACTGAAACAGACACTCATCAGGTAAAGGCAAACGCACACTGTCTCTCACTGTCCCAAACTGCTTAAAAGTGATACATCCTTAAACGTTTTGTCCTAGCATGTGTGTTTTGACCGTACACTGAAGATGTCTTTCTCACCACACGACTATTATTCATTGAAATCTCAGCTAAATTGCCCCAAATGTCATCATTATAACAGTTATAGTGTAATGACAGCTGCATGCCTTCTCTCCCAGGGACAACATTTACTTCTCCATTTGGGACTGTTGGACCATCTTTGGCCATGAGGACTTCACTCTCTCTGAGTTCATGAATGCAGTCAGGGTGAGACACCATTCACTTGTTAACTAATCCTACTTGTTTATTATTATTACTTCAGATGCAGTTACCACATCATCGTATTTCCCCTGAAGTCTCTTACTGCTGCGTTGTGTTTTTCAAGGGTTTTGATGTTTCATTTCAGGAAAAGTATGGAATGGAGCCCACTATGGTCGTACATGGTGTGAAGATGCTATATGTGCCTGTGATGCCTGGACACTCAAAGAGACTCAAACTTACGTAAGTGTTTCCGTGAAAAACAGATCTTTTGAAAACTACAGGAAGTCTGTCTGCTGGACAAAGTCACTTAGTCTTTCTTTCTATATGGCTTCAGAAGATGCTCTTTATAATCTTTGTATGACTTTCTGGACTTTAGCTTGTGTATCTGTATCGATGCAGGTTTCCTGGACAAAGACTCATCATCATTTAAAACCAATCAACAGATGCACTTAACCCTGCCTCTCCCTCTGTTCAGAATGCAGAAGCTGATCAAGCCGTCAGTGGACCGCCGCTACGTTGACCTCACCGTGTCCTTCGCTCCAGAGGCGGACGGAGACGATGACCTCCCCGGCCCCCCCGTCAGGTACTTCTTAAGCCGCAATGGAGAGACACCCTGACACCTTCCTGGATGTCGTCTTCAAACCTCTTGTGTCCTTACTTCCCTTATTTCATGTAAATTCTTGTACCCTAAATAACCTGGGCCATGGCCAAGAGCTTTCCCTCAGGATGTTTTCTGACACGGGCAAAGCCCCTGGCCCAACACCGGCCCCCTGTAAGTAATGGAGCAAGACAGTGCCAGTCCTGGAGCCAGATTTGTTCTAGCCCACACAAGGCTGCTTGAGTAGCACTTAACTGTACCTGTGTACATATTTTCTCTGTTCTGTTTTCTACTCTGGTGAAATGCACAGCTCTGCCTGTGTGGATGCCTTAATTGATTCATAACATTTGTTTCTGTTTGTGGCAGTGAGTCTGACTAAAAACTATGTTTACAGAAACTTGCATACTCCCTATTTGTCTAATTTCTGTTTATAGTCTGCAAGTCCCTAAAGCGGGTGGTGATAGGACTGTAGGGGCAGGGATGTGGATTTGTAGTTGGTAGGCATCACGTCTTCTTCCTCTGTCCTCTCATTGGCTAGAAATCATAATGTATGTACAATTACCAGGTGCAAAAGGTCAGAACAGTGAAACCACCAAAGATACTGATTATCATTGTGTCTGCCGATGGTTGTTCTCTTTTATGATCACCTTGACTGCCTCATATCAAAGGGGACGGGCATTACCTAAAACATTACAGAGCAACACACAGGCAGCATCTTACCATGCTTTATCACATGATGCACATCAATTCTTAGGGATGTGTCACTGTGCTATTGACAAGTGCCAACTATTCAGAAAAGCAGCAATTTGATTTAATCGCTCCTCAATCCGTTGGGCTTTACTTTCCATGTAAAGCCACCCACTCATTGTAGCTGCTAGTCTAACCTATCATGATAAATACTTAGGTAACGACTGCATTGACAATACTTAACATATTTGGTTAAACAGTATGTTCTTCATTAGATTAACGGCATGAGTTCAATGGCTGTCACACACAGAAATAAAAAATGTTTTGACTGACACAAAACATCTGTTCAACCATCCAGGATTACACTCCTACTGTTTCAAAACACGTCTGTTCAAATCTGTGCTGTTAATTCATTATTTGATAAACAACTGCATTTGTTTATTGATGTGTGTCCATGACATGTATTTATTTACTTGTTAATAATTCTTGTCACTTTTGTGTCAAACTGAGCCTGTGTTGATGAGCTCCGTGGAGTCATGGTAATTGTGAATCAACAATGGACAAAAGTCAATAAAGGGGGTATAAATAGTGAATCGTACTTCTATTATGTAATAGAATTACGGTCCCAAGACACAAAATGATTATTTGGCCACGTTTATTTTTCTCCCCATAACCAGAGGTTCAGCAATTCACTTTGCACAGGAAATATCATATCATATCGACAACATTTCTTGTGCAGTGAATGTCATAAGTGTAAACAATGTCAACATGTGACAATGATGTATGTTCCTGTGACAGACAACTCAACCAATGGTCCAATAAAATATAAGATTTCTTGATGTCCACAAGACTAAAGCTGCTCTGTGTCTTTGTTTTACATAATAACAGTAGATATACAACTACTACTTTTTTCACAGAAAAAAAACCTTCAACTATTTTGCTGATTTTCTTTTATAAAATTTCAATCATCTGTTTCCTAGTAGTGAACAAAAGGCAAAACATTCTCCAGCTTCACACAGAATATATATTGTATATTAGATGAAGGCTATTTGTGGAAAATAACAATACATTTATACACCTCACCTTAACCGCTCTGGGAAGGTGTTATGTTCCTTTGTTAAAAATTGACATTTTATAAAGTGAACCATTCACAAAAAAAAACACCAGCACATTATTCATTCATGAAAATAAGTGTTGTTGCAGCCACATGTTTTCAAAGTAGAGAAATTAACCCAAACATCTCATATCTTGCATATCATCTCGTGTTGGGATATCAGTAAATACAATTCTATACTAGAAATATAATTGATAACTGTACACTGTTGGATAGAGCATAAATACATTCAATAGTTCATTTAGAGCTCATATGCCATCATAAGCATGTTTTCATCTTGCATTTCATTTGTGTTCATTTAGGGTTTAAAAATACAGATTTCTGTACAAATGATAGCTCCAACATATATTACAGAACCTTACAGAAAATGTATTTCATGTTAGTCGAACATAAACACATTTCCATTATATATCTAGGTCCTGCAAGTTGCCCCAGCTGGGTCCCACCTTGACTTTGGCCTTCATCTTTACGTACAGTTTTACTGCTGACTCCATCTCCCTCTTCACTATATGAGCAACCTGACAGAAATACAAAGAATGATGTTTATGTATGGGCTTTTCCAGTTTCTCTCCGCTAGAATTCGTAGGAAATATATAGTCTACATTACTCAAAACGAACAAATTGTTATCTTTCATCACAGGCTAATCATTTACTGCTAACATACTGTATCATATTAGGGCCCTGTTCTTTATTTTGTGAAATGAGACTTATCAATGCATGCATACAACTGTAACTAACCTGTTAAACTACTATAAAATACCTACCAAACACTACTGATGATTTAGCAATCCAAATACTGTTCCTACCTGTATGAGGTCTTCCTCTGTGGTTTCATAGATGAGCTCATCATGCAGCTGCAGTACAAAGTAGGCTCCTCTGAGTGGAGATGTTCGCACCCTGCGGTTACTGCTGGCTGTATAACAGACATCATAGAACATGGTTAATCTATTTCTGCATGTAGAGTATACATAATGGGGGAAATAAGATTTAAGTCACCTGAATGTGTGTGCTGGTGAGAGAGGGGAGCTGCAGGATATGTTTTTTGTAGTCGTTTCTGGATGTTCACGGTGGCAAGTTTCACAATGTCTGCTGCTGAACCCTGCACAGTTGTGTTTACTGCCTGACGCTCTGCCTGAAGACACGGGGATGTAATGTAGTCAATTCAATAATCACACTTTAATTAAACATTGCCCATCTTACAAATAAACAATGTAAAGTTCCCATGAAGAACGTGCTTACATGCCCTTTGACGTGCGTATTGGTGTTAGTGATCTCAGGTAGGTACCTCCTGCGGCCCATCAGTGTCTGAACATAGCCGTTTTTTATACAGTTCTTCACAGTTTCTCTCAGAAAAGCATTGATCCCTGAAACACAAGACAAGGCATGGATACTTCATTTCTGTTCCCTGTACTTCTGTATTTCTAATGATTATACCCTCTTTTATAAAAGTACTAAATAACTGCAAACAATGCTTGGGATTACATTATGAACAATTCATTTTTGTAGGATTGTTACCACGACAAACTGCAAAATATTAAAATGCACAAACAATTTATAACAATGAAAACCAAACAGCAGTGTATACCTTTGTATCGAGCCTTAAAACTCTCGATGTAGCAGGCCGCGTCGTTCTCCTCCACTCCCATTTGCTCCCCCAAAGACTTCGCTCCCATCCCATAGATAATGCCATAGCAAATCTGCAAAGACAACAGCCGTGAGAATGCATGCGGGTCCATGTGACCGTCTCTCTCTCTCTCCTGCCTAGCTGTACCTGTTTGGCCTGCTGTCGGAGGTTGTCGTTTACAGACTCGGGGTCAATGCTTTTCCACTCAGCAGCGATGCAGCGAAACACGTCTGCTCCTCCATTCAGCACCTGGCAATGCCCACGGTTCATTTATTTGACATGTTTTTTTATGTTAGTTATGTGATGTTTCCTTGCTTTGTACTGACTTGCAGTAGGCGTTGATCCTTAGAGAGGTGAGCCAACACTCTCAACTCCAGCTGAGAATAATCAGCTGCCAATATCATCCCACCTACAGCACAGTACAGAGAGACACAACTGGTAGAGCAGTCTGAGACAAGGTTGCAGACAGTAAAGGTGACACAAAGCAACTATATCATTATAGTAACCTGAAAAGGGAACGAAGGCATGCCTCATGCTGACACAGAAGGCCGGGCCTTGTTCTGAGGTCACCACAGAGCGTCTTTTCTTTCTGTATCAAAACAGTATGTGCATTAGTTGGACAAAAGTATTAACCTTAATGTAACTCCAGCCAAGTTTGGTGATTACTCATGGAATTCCAAACCATTCCCCCCCACATACATCATGTAGTATGTTATTTTTTCACTTTAAATACCTAAAGTCTGTCTTTATCAATTGATAAATGTTTTATTTCACTTTTAAACCCTATCTCAAATCAACATAGCAAAGGGGGATTTGCATTGCAGTGTTATAGGTGTATTATAAGTCATAGTCTTTGCAGAGATTTTCATATGACTGATAGTAGAAATATGAAAAACAAATGAAGGTGTATAGATGACTCAAATCCACGCGTATCAGCACAATCCATAAATAAACGTTAAAATTGAAATATGGAAAATATAATCTTGTTTTTTTTGTTTATATGCATCAGATATAAACTGAATATTGATGTTCACCTACCCTTTTTTGCCGTCTTGTGAAGGTGGGCTCTCCCCCACCACCGTG
Source organism: Notothenia coriiceps (assembly GCF_000735185.1). NCBI lineage: Eukaryota > Metazoa > Chordata > Actinopteri > Perciformes > Nototheniidae > Notothenia > Notothenia coriiceps. The sequence goes on from NW_011344888.1 coordinate 55,956, forward strand.
GGCATGGAAATCTCAAAGTCTTTGGGGACATTCTGTATGTTGGGCTCAGTGAAGCTCACTCTACCTGAAAACAGAATGAACTTGGTCAATGCACGCTGTAGTTCTACTTCAAATAAAAACTGTATCCAACAAAAGTATTAAATTACCAATGACATTAAGGTGTGTCCACACACAGGCGTATTTAATGTCTGTGTGTGTGTATGTGTATTACCTGTTGCTGTGTGTGTCTGGGCGATGGGATATATTCTGTCCATGGCCAGTGTGTTGTGGTACTGCTTCTCCCGCTGCAGGGGGAACACCACCTTGGTCAGGGCGTTAGTGATCCGCCTCCACTCCAGGATCACACCTGGCAACGGGTGCAGAGGGCGGAGCTTCTCCAGAACATCCTACCAACCATTACAATTCGGTTTAAACAAAGTGGCACGTTATCTCACAAATATAACCTGATCTTCACACAACAGATACAGTGTAATAACTTCAAGATGTCACCTTGGTGGTGCTAAACTGTTTTCCAAGTCGTACTCTGCTGCCGCCTCGCCTGGTGTAGCCAAGAGTCTTCCTACTTTTGGATCCACCTACGTCACCGTTTGGAGGCAGGTGCAGCTCTAAAAACAACACCTATAGTACACATGTATATGAGGACACATACGTTTGGAAATGGGAAGTTTTACTCTGCTGAATTATGCTGGGACAATGGTCAGACCTGTGCTATGTCGTCGATGCTGGTGAGGGAGAAGCTGTGTCCGGCCAGGTTGTAGGCCTGGGACTCCAGCGCTGAGAGTTTGGCTTGCATCACATGCTTTTGTCTTTCACACTCTTCAACACTGAAGCCCACTCCATTCAGCTCCAACAGAGCCAAAGAAACCTGCGAGGGCATCTCAATGCTTCTGAATAAGTCTGTCACGAGCATTTAAAAACATTAAAAAAGGGTTAAATTACGTATATTTTACACACTTATATCTATACTCTGGAAATGTATGAATGTCTGTTAGACTGTTTAATAATAATAATAATAATATAATATTAGATTCAATTTGTATAGCACCTTTCAAGGCACCCAAGGCCGCTTTACATGGTGAACAAACAAACAAACAAAAGGGGCAAATAATAAAGTAAAAATTAAATAAATAGCAGTAGGAGTGACAATATATATATATATATACTCTTTATACCAAGCATGCCGTCTTTCTCTAGCAGGCCGGTCAGATGGTTCATGACAGCGTGTACGAGCACGCTCTTGGTTGCTGCCCTAACACGAGGATCGTGTGCATGCGGGTTTCCAAGTCCGCCCAGCAGAGACAACTCTTCAGGACAGTAGACCGTCACCATGTTGGGTAGAGTCCTCTCCTCACTGCCAGGGTCCAACAGCCAGCACGCAACCTGTGGCAGACAATCAAAACAACTTTGATAAAGTGTCCGAAACACATTTCATAGCAGAAAAGGTTCTTATAAACTTTCAGGTTTTTCTTAAACGTTCATTTAAAGTCCCATTGTGGAGGACATTCTAATTCCCTTAAGAGAAACTGATAAATGATTCATGGACAAAGTTTGTCTTTTGCTATATTTAATAAAGTAATAGAGAAAGTTTATATACAATTGAAATCAATCTCAAACCCAGGAACAGAGCAACTTCATCCTCAAAGGATAAAATGGCTTTGCACCCCGAACACAGCTTACACTATATAGTAGAGAGAAAATAGCCAACTGGTCTCACCCATCAATTCTCTTAGGCATTGTCTAAACATCCCCACCATTAAAGCATAAAACCCCACAGTCCTTAACCATTTGGAAATCCACCTTTTGCCCTTCCTGAAATGTAAATCCTAATCATATGTCTGACTATTTAAACGAGGAAAAGGCAATGAGAGTATAAGACATCATCTATATACAGTGGGGCAAAAAAGTATTTAGTCAGCCACCAATTGTGCAAGTTCTCCCACTTAAAAAGATGAGAGGCCTGTAATTTTCATCCTAGGTATACCTCAACTATGAGAGACAAAATGAGAAAAAAAAAATCCAGAAAATCACATTCTCTGATTTTTAAAGAATTTATTTGCAAATGATGGTGGAAAATAAGTATTTGGTCAATAACCAAAGTTCATCTCAATACTTTGTTATATACCCTTTGTTGGCAATGACAGAGGTCAAACGTTTTCTGTAAGTCTTCACAAGGTTTTCACACACTGTTGCTGGTATGTTGGACCATTCCTCCATGCAGATCTCCTCTAGAGCAGTGATGTTTTGGGGCTGTCGCTGGGCAACACGGACTTTCAACTCCCTCCAAAGATTTTCTATGGGGTTGAGATCTGGAGACTGGCTAGGCCACTCCAGGACCTTGAAATGCTTCTAACAAACCCTTTTTTCGTTAATAAATTCCTTTTTTACCCTTTTCTGTAAAAATGTTTCCCCCTGGGGTGAACTATTTAAAGAAAAGGGGGAGCTTTAGACCCCCGAAAGGTGCGTTTTTTTCAACAAGAGGTGGGGCAACCCAAAGTTCTAAACTAAAAAAGTGTTTTTCCTTTTGCCCAGTCCCGAGCTTTAATTTGAAAAAAGGGAAAAGTCACAGGGTGTTTTTTTTTTTTTTTTGGAACAGGGCTTAAAAAGAATGAAAAAAAAACATTAAAAACAAGGGCCCTTTATAATTGGTCGTCAAAAAAACAAAAAAGGTTTTAAAAATTTTTTAACAATAAAGCAGCAAAAAAAAAGGGGGAATTAAATACGTCTTATTTTTTATAATTTTAAAACTATGAAAAAAACAAAATGGGTTGTTGAAATTTAGTAAAAAAGTTTTTTTTTTTTTGGGTTGGTAAAAATCTGAAGAACCAGGTGGTAACATTCAAAAATTTTTTTTTTAATGAAATTTAAGAAAAATTTTTTTTGTATACTTATAATCAAAGAAACTAAGACACGGAGAAGGATTCCCTCAAATCTTTCCCTTTCTCTCAAACAAAAATTTTCTGTACAAAAAGATAACCAAAAGAGTTATAGTCTGAGTTTTAAATTAAAGTAACCGCAAGTTGTAACTTCGTTAAGACCTAAACATAAAAGTTAAGTTATACCATACCGACATACCAGAGACCACAAAACGTACTTAGCTTGGAAGATAGACCGTTATTTTCACCACTACTTACTATTATTTTTTTTGTCTTCAAGGTATTTCAAATTATTTACATAGACAAAGTACAAGATTAATGTCAATAGGAAAGGCTTCAGTCATCATGGATATCCTATATTAACGTACCGAAGATAGAAAGTAAGGTACTTACAGGTTAGTAGACGAGAGTGAGTAAGTGGGTGGTGTTGGGCCCATGTACAACATATTTTGAAACAGATTCGGATCCCCCACGTAGCTTACGCTATTAAAAACCGCTTTGACCTTATGGCTTTTATCCTTTTGTCGAACCGGGCTTTTGGCTTGACGGGCTTTACGCTTTACTAATTATCGTCTCATATATATATATATAAAAAAAAAAATGTTACAACAAGTCGAATGGACTAATACCTTTTTCTAGTACTAATAACCGTTTTTGAATTGAATTTAATTAATTAAGTGTATACCCAGGTATTTTGTAAATAAGTCGTGGACAATTACGGTTGTGTCATGTAATTAAGGTTCAGTTCAACGAAAAGAAAAAGAGACATCCTGATTGCATGTTTTTGTTTCACGTAGTTCTTGTTTCGGTTCCACGAATTTTGACGTAGTTTTGTAAGATCCTGGTCAATCCGGTATGTTGTTTTTATCGACATTTATTTCTGACGGTCCGGAAGTTGTTTTAACGAGAATTCAAACCATGGATGCACAACAACGACTACTTCATTAGTTTTGCGCCGCTTGTTCGTGCCGACACGCTGGTCGCACTCGAGCGCCGGCCGGACGAGAAGTTGTCGGTTGTACAGCGGCGAAGACCTCTATAAAGTTTTATAGTCTGCACTCTCCCGTCGCCTAACGCTAAACATTTGACACAAGTCGGACTATAAAAGAGCCTCCCCCACATTGACGTTTCTGAAAGGTGTGAAGCCTGAATGAGGTGGTTTGAACTTAGTTTTGTGGGCCTGTTTATACGCCTTCCACTAACTAGTTGCATTGGGCACAGAGAACTTTAAGCCGGGGCGTTTGGGCTTTTCCCGGAAAAATTGGTAAAAGCCCGGCTAACAAAAGCCCACCGGGCTATTAAGGCGGCCACGGTAGGGATGAATTTCGGGGACTACTACCAGAACTCGGCTGGGGACAGAAACAAAATTATATCTACATCTTCCTGTTTTTTGTAATAGTTAACATTTTATTTACAAATGTTTTCACCCTTTTATGTTGTTCAAACATACTCGGTAGATATTAGAATCAGAAAACTATAAAAAAAAAAAAAATAAAAAAAAAAGATGTCGTAATTAAAATCAGAAACGCAAAGTATAATCTATATTTGTATAAAAAGGCGACCTAGGGTTTTTTACGTCTGTACGGTGTTTACAGTGCCAGTCAAGCAAGAACAATTTCTGTGCGAAAGCTCGCTCGCACGGGTGCTTGCACGGGTAGCTCACGGTAGTGATGCATGTAACATCGGAACGAAACTTCCCTTTTTCAAGATGACCCTCTAATCGATCGGTGTTTTTGTTTGACGCTGTAATGAGAGAGAATGTACTGTTGTAATAAAGTATGGTCTCAACTAACTGTGATTTAATGAAGCGCTGGGGAAAGATTAGCAAGTGGGTTAAGACCTGACGTCAAGTTAGAACTGGTTTTTTTTTTATTTTGTGGTTTTTCCTACTTTTCGAATTACTAATCGAATTTACGGAAATGCAAAAATGTCGATTCTAGATCGGACGCAGTGACTGACGCGACTGTTTACTTTATCGTTTTTACTATCCGGTTTGGAGAATAGGACTAGTTGAAATAAAGTGTAGTAAAAGTGTCTTGAAGTTTTCCTTGTAACTGTGCGTTAAAATCCTAGCGAACTACGGTAACATTTCCGCTGTGAAGTCAACGATCGCAATCGATCGCAATCGGATTGGTAACTGTGAATTCCTGTTGGATTGATATGGTAGTCTACCTTCTGCGTACGGTAGCCTACTAGCGGAACCCTACAAGCAAAGCCGTCAGGCCGTCTTTACCCCGAACGGTTAGCTCCCCGACAAATAAGTTGGTGGGAGTCGGTAAGAAAGAAGAAAAAAAATTGACACACTGGCAACGAAAAACGCGCCTCAGAATCGTCGTCAGTCGGTCGTCTCCACTGCCGCATCTTTCGTAAGATCTAAACTCGTCGGGTGTATGAAACGTTATTGCTGGGTAAAAACTTCAACTGAAAATAAAACAAAAGTGGACGGAAGGGCTTTATTCAAGGGTCTGTTTTAAACTAAACACCAGGGTCATCCTTAACATACCAGGGGCCCTGTAGCAATTAACGAGTGGCAAAGACTTGCCACTCGTTTTAGGGTCTTGATGTGCCCCCCTGCGATTCGAGTTACTGGACGGTCTCTCGACCCTGGTTTCATTTGTTTCCGTATGGTAGTCATGGGTGATGCGGCGGTCCCCTGAGTTGTAGGTACGCAACGGGCCTGCACAGGGTGGACGGAATTCGGTCAATGTACAGGTCCGGGCAGACTTCACGGATCTCTCCGTTAAAACCTTAGGCTTAGGGTCTTCTCCTAACCCTCTTACAGTGAATACCAGCTACGTGGTTTTATTATGAAAACCATTTTAGTTGATCTCACAAACCTCCTCGTTCTTACGACCAACGTAGAGGTTTCTTGTGGTATGGATGACAACTTTGCTACCCCCACCTTTATAGTACAAACCCCGACCAAAAAGACGTTTCCTGGTCCTCTGACTTAGGCACATTTCCCTTATTCTTCTTACCCGGTACATAGCACTGTAAACTCAACTGTTGGAGGACGAGAGGCCGGCGTGGAAAAGATAGTCCGGTTCCCGGGTAACTTCTAACTTTGACCGGACCAGAAAAGTCGTGACCTGTTACTAGGTTTGTGTGGACGGGGCCCTCTGCTTCCTCCACCGAAGCATTGGCGGGACTAGGTGACTCGCAAGACGCGACGGCTGACGCGGCCAAATCGCAGCTCGGTGAGATTCAGTTACCGACGAGAATGGTCTGGGCGCGCAGGCGCCGAGCTTCGGGCAGGGTCTTCGAGAGCGGGCGGTTCCCTTAAAGATTTATATCCTACTTAGGATAAAACTGCGCCGCGGTCGGCGTCCGTCCGTGCTTCACCTGCAAGTAGGCTTTTATTAACCGACTACACCAACCGCAGGCGTGCTGCACTACTTCTTTAGTGGAACAACAGAAGGAAACGAACCCACTCCCAACACGTGGGTTTTGGCCGAGGAAGACGGAAGGCGTGAGCGGGGGCATCAGACAAGTTCATCTCTTATGTACGGTCGCAAGAAGAGGCGGGCAAATGTCCGGGTGCACATTTAGAATAATATATATCATAATCTTAAATTATGAATACTACTACTTACGATAAAAAAAGTGATTTATGTCGTTGTGTAGAAACTGAGTACAGCCAGCAAATATTGACCTTATAAATGTTAATAAATAATTCAATTGACACAGGCATCAGATGTTTGTTGTTTTATCCTTTATGTGTTAATTTGTGCTAATTTGTCTGTGGTCTGTATTTGGTAATAACACTGGATGCATCGGGAATCTTCATGTTTACGAGTCCTTTATAAGGTTTTAGTTGTTTTTTGACGCTCCGACGTGTGTGCTGCGAGGCGAAAGGCGGTTGCAAAACTTTGCGGCTGGGACGGTACCGCAATATACTGCGTCCTCGCTCCACGTCGGCATCGCGTCGCTAAGAGTCCTGCGAGGCCACCCCTAGTACCCTAA
>NW_011344888.1:62836-77267 GCF_000735185.1 Notothenia coriiceps
ACACAACTGGAAACAGATGGATACATCTTTTTGCTTTTTCTTTATGGATATTTTACAAATCACTCACCTTTTAAACTCTATTCTTGTTTTACTGCCATATAGTATGTCATAATTGTTTTTCCTTTATTCTCTTATTTTTTTTACAACTATAATGATCATATGAAGTGTGCCGCGGAAATAATCTTTTGAATAATTTTTGACCAAACCGTTTGAGACCCACTGAGATAACTTAGACTAAAGTTAACTATCTAAACACTCAGAGAGTCCTTTAGCTCACCTGAGCCTCTCAGTCTGAGAGGAGAGCTCTCCTCCAGCTTGTTGTGGAACAAACAGCTCCGTATGTCCGTTAGTGCAGCTAGCTAACCAGATGCTAACAACACGGTCCCTGTTGCATTCACTGAACACGGGAAATTACAGTCCTGCCGTCCTTTCTAGTGTCTTGATGAGGTTCACGTAAAGCACGGTTAATGTATTATATTATTGAGGTAGAATTGTCCGGGGCTACAGAAAAAACATTCGGGGCAGGCCAAAATATTATTTTACCAACAATGTGGAATTTATTGGCTCCATATTACACAGATTATGCACAGCGGGAGCAGCAATAACCGTCAAATAATAATTCAGACAGGGGAGCTACGCACCCCCTGCCTGCCGCTAGGGGGTGCTGCAGCGCCCTCAGCACCCCCCTTCCCGCGCCCATGCACATGTTGCCACTTGTTTGTACCATTTTCAGGCGTTTTTTAATCTGTTCTAGAAAAACGATGTGTTTTTAGATATTTGTGGAGTTCGGTGGTCCGCGAGTGGTTTTTTATTGGTCCTTGGTATGAAAACGTTTGAGAAACACTGCATTAAAGTATGCCTCTCTTTTTTTTCTTCAGCCACGTTCCAACTTTCTCAGAAACAAAACCCCTTTATTGGCTCTTTACATCCTTCAACCAAACTCCCTCAAATGACCTGACTTCTTCATCCATCTACCTTACTGTTCCAACTTTCCATACCCTCTCTGCCTTCCCCTCCCACCTCGTCACCTGTATCAACCTCAATCTTCCCTTTTAGCTTCAGATTTTAATCGATCATACCAACACTGATCCTTTTATTCTCTCTCAAATCATTATTTTATATTGTTTTCTGTCTTCCTTTCACATGCCGGCCAGACCTGCTGTTTTTTCCATTCTGCCTGCATGGTTCCAATCCATGTTCTTTAGCTTTATAAACTGAATTATTGTTCTTGTTGCAACCAAATACAAATAATGGCTATAATATAATCAAAGACCAAGAATAACATGGTTGTCTACTCATTCATAAATGGTATATTATTATGGTATATTTATATGTATGGTGTATATATGGTTTATATATTTATATGTTATATATATATATATATATATATATATATGGTATGTATTGTGTATATACAGTATGGCATATATATACGGTATATATATGGTATATAAATCCATATCATACAGTTTGCCTTATATATTTATATATATATATGGTATATAAATATATAAGTATATATGGCATATACAGTATATGGTATTTATGGAGTATATAATGTATAAATGTAGTATATATGGTGTATGTATATATGGTATATAATAATACAAAATAATTATTATAATATAGTGAGCATACGGTTAAGAGCCTTTTCACATTCATCTATAGCTTTCATAGGGAAAGCTATAGCTATGTCAGACCTGATGATAAGCTTGTCCTGCCACGATGGTAATTGTCAGAGAGACGCTGTAACACACATGGGGAATGTAAACCCCTGCAGGGCTGCCCACCCATACATTGATACCCCAACTCAAACTTTTGTTTGTGAGGGGGAAAAAGCAGTCAATCTCAAACCCCTCCTCCAGCTCTTTGTCAATCCAGAAACTTTGGCATTCCCTGAAATTCCCAGACGCTGGCTACCTTCTCAGGTTTCACTTCCTCATGTTCTATATTAACAATGTTTAAAGTCCGAAGCCTAGTTAAGCTGAAACTAATCTTTTTCTATCTTTCACACAGTGGAGCCTGCTCACACTAAAGTGGCACAGTAATGCTTATGCATAAGCTAATACTTATCGGCTTACCAGACACAAAGAAACAAGTTTATGAATCATCCCTGATTTTCCCAGCTCTTGTTTTTATCCTCGTTAACTCAGTCTTGTGCACTCAGTATCAGAGTGTCGTGGTTTGTTTGTATGTGGCTATGTTTAGTTTAGTAAAAGCATGGGGATAGTAAATGTTATCAGGCTGAATGCCTTTCAAAACCGAGTAACTTATCTCTAAATGTGCTGTATTAAACAAACAATACAATATACAATACTTTTATGTATGCTTTGTTTTTGATGCAATGCAATACCAAAATAAGTGTAACTAACAATACTGAAGAAGGCAATAAATGAGAAACCGACTTAACAAGACTTTGAGCCTGTTTTCATGTCAGAGCAAAGCCAGCTGTAGAGCAATCGTAAAGCAAATATTTTCTAAAAGCTGATATTAATGAATTTTCGGGTCAAACACGTGATGAAATAAAGCTTACGTTACATTGCGTTGGAACCATATATGTCTGTTCCAAATAGATGTTTTACTCACAAAAAGTAGAAAAAACGTAACCCTTTAGTGGTGCAATAGAGGGTCAGGGGTTGTTAGCATTTTGTCCTCTTGAGAAGTTGAATATAAAATGTAATGGCAATGCATCTAATATTTTTTATTTATTATGATTAAGATGATCATGGTGATGATGATTAATACTACAGTCATTGCAAATATAATTATTATTATTATTATTAATGATGATGAGCTGTGATCCTGATGCAGGGACGATTTCTTAAAAGTGAACACATTAAACATATTAAAGTGGCTTACTTGTCTAATGAAAGTTTTAGCTATGGTCAAGGGGAAATTCTTGAATGGCCAAACAAATCATGTCATGAAGGAATGTTATCATACTTCCTCTGTTATCCCCTAAAGCTACAGAACCTAGTTCCTGTTTACACTTTGTCTTCGACTTTATTATGTACAATAAAACAGATAATGATAAAAATGCACTATATCTTAAACACCGCTCTTCTCTCTCCATACTTTTGTCTACCATACGAATCCTCTCACATTAACTCTTTGCTCCTAGCACCAGTGTACATTGTAGTAAAAACCAAAACATAGAAAATAATCATATAACTAATATTGGTCAGGTGCTGCCTGCCACTTACCGTCCCACATGAACTGGCTTTAACCACAACGGGGAAAGCAAATCAGAAACTTTCCAGTGAGGTTAATCACATGCTGACTAAATGTGATGTTACCATCTAGTTTCTATTTTTGTATGGTCTAAAATAAAGATGAAAAGAAAAGGACATATACTGTATATAATATGTTTTAAATGAGATCATCGTCATCATTTCCATTTAAGTCACATTTTTAAGATTAAGAGGTGCTTTTACTTTACATGAGTATTTGTATTTTATGCAGCTTTATACTTTGAGTCTACATCTCAAGGCAAATGTTTTACTTTTCACCACAACGTTTATCTAACAGCTCTAACAATTGTTCTTACTCTGTTACTGTTGAGTGAAAACCATCTATCTTCCGACAAAATAAAGGAATAAACTTTGCTAAATGGTTCAGAAATTCTCCTACTTCTTAGCCTAAATGTATTTTTTTTTTCAAACCTTAGATCTACTGTAAAACATAAAAGCTGAAAACTGTGCTGTTTGAGGATCTTTTAGCATATAATTGTTGTAAATTAAATTACCCAACAGTATATAAAGCAGTTAAAAATCTGCACAACCTTACATTTCCCCCCACAGTCAAATGCAACATACAAATTCATGATAAAACATTAAATATGTATAATGGAACGTTTTGAATGCAGTGCTTTATGCTACAAAGTATTTTAACATTGTGTAATTACTACTTTTACCTATAGGTAAAGGAACTACATACTACTTCTACCACTGCATTTTAGCCTTTGTCACATTTATTTAAGTTCTTGATCATTAAAACATTATTTTAATAAAAAAGCTTTAAGAAATAATTTCAATGAAATTGTTATACTCTTTACAGACATTACATTGTCCTTTGTCAACCAGAAGACATTATTAAACTGAGGCAATAATTCAAGAGTTAAAAATTAATCCCAATTTTCAAAAGTGTCCCCATACTTCCTTCTGCTCTGTGAAAGTAGCCGCAGTGACGTGCGGCAGATATGTTTGAGCCTGTTGAAATTGCGTCAGGCTTCAGTTCCACAACAGTTTTTGGCATATTGCCAGATGTTTCTTTAAGAATGCCAAACGCATGAGCCAACTATGACCATTTTGATAAGTGTAATAATTGCCTTCCAGTAATGTTCTTATAATCACGTATGCATTTACATGGTTTAAAACAAATGTAAAGTTTATCTCTGTGATAACATGATTGCTCACTTATTATGTATAATCAACTTGTTTAGAAAAAAATAGAAAACAAACTTAGAAATCAAACACCACATTTCTTTTATTCTATCCTTTTAAATACTGAAACATGCTTTAGGAGGAAGCATGTTTCATGGCAATGCATGCAGCTTAATGTTTAGAAATTCTTGTGTTTTAGTCCAGCTGTTGACCGCTGTACATCTAGTTGTACAAGCAATCTTCCTCATCAAAATAATTGTAATTCCTCTCCGGGCCAGTTGAGATGACAAAGCTGGTTGTTACGTTTATCAGCAAGTCATTTATGGATTTCATATAACTATTCATTTTATTTAACGTGAATCACTTGTTGTTACAGTCAGTCTAGCTGAGCAGTGGTGCAACACACTGTTAACAGCCATGTCTAATTTACAAAGAATTTCTCTTTAGGACTCTTGTCACAATATCCAATTTATAACATGTTTTTAGTCACTGTGTTTTTCCAAAAGATAACTCTGTATTAGTGACAAATGCTGACCCATCACCCCCTTGAAAAAACACATCAGTTTGATCATGCTTGAGTGAAAATTTCCCAGTCTTCTGCCGATAGTCCCAGATTGCGCAACCTGCACTGAGGCGGGAAATGACTCATTTCCAGCTGAGGGCTTCCTTAATAAAAGGAGAGGCTCTCCTCCTCAGCACTATATTCAAACAGCAGAGCGAGAAGGCTGAACAAGAAAAAGATAAGGAGAGAAAGAACTACATAGAAGAACAATTCAACAGAATAAAAAGATCCTTCTTCACCTTCAGGCTTCATCAGACAGCTTTCTCAAAGACTTTCCAAATCTTTATTGTTAATTGTTGCAGAATTTATAAAAGGAAAAATGATGAGCAGCAGAGTCATTTTCACCTCTATTGTGGTGCTCCTCGCCTTCCTGGCCGCCAGTGAAGGTATGTTAAATGTAACTGTATTGAGCTTTGCTGTTATACAAGTCATTATTTTCTGTTTTGTATTTGAATTGTAATTGCTGTGAACATTCTGCAGCCTTCTTTTCCTCAATGCATTTAGTGCTGTGAACTCACCTGTGACTCCTCTCTCCTAACAGGGATGAGTCTGAGAAGTCTGGGAGTGGAGCTGCACTGCCGCTGCATCGAGACAGAAAGCAAACGCATCGGCCGTCACATCAAGAGTGTTCAGCTGATTTCTGCCAACTCCCACTGTGAAAACACTGAGATCATGTAAGACTTCATTTCAAAGCCTGCACCCCATCTACATAGTGACAATGTTGATTCTTTAAGTTTTTGTAATTGACTTTACCAACCTTTTCTGAATGCATGTCTGTTTCTTGCTTGGTTCTGCAGTGCCACTCTGAAGAAGACAGGTCAAGAGGTTTGCCTGGACCCCAACGCTACCTGGGTGAAGAAAGTGATTATCCACATGATGGCCAAGTAAGTAAAATTCAGTGATTCAGTACAAGGATACAATAGTCTACTTTTATGATGTGCCTGTGTAATGTAACAGAGTACTTTTTTTTCTTGATGCACAAATTAACTTATTATATTTTTCTTTGTTCTGCAGTAAAAAACGCTAAACCGACTGCTCGGAGAGATGGGCCAATGGCGCTTAAAGACAAATGAGAAGTTACCAAAAAGTATTTTTTGCCCTCAGTTACTTCCTTTCAACAGCAGAGTGCCTCTGAATGTCCTGATCAGGTGTTAAATTATGTAACGAAGGTAACTTCGTTACTATGGACTGACGGCTTTGGGCCCTTGTAATATTGCACATGTGGGTTTGCACTTTATGTACTCTTTTGGTCGATTCTTTCACTGGAAATCCAGCCGCTAAAGGTAAATGGTAAATGGACTGTACTTATATAGCGCTTTATCCAGTCTTTAAGACCCCTCAAAGGGTCGCTGTCTCACAAATGACCACAGAATTTAGCCAGCGTATGTTTGTATCAAACATGTTATTTATTAATCAGTGTGGGATTGTTTGATTGAGACTTGGCTGCTCCTCACTGCAAAACTGCAGAACTGTTGTTTTGTATATAACTTATATTATTGCAAATATTGATATATTTATGGAATTTTATTTCATTTTCATTAAGCTGTGTAGCTCTAACAACCAATTGATAATTAAATATTTTGTACCTGAAATGAAACTGGAATGTCTCTTTCTTTTACACATTTATTCTACTGTACCTTACAACAATCTAGTAACAGATACATCTTCTTTTGGAATATTCCTTAAATGTATACATAATGAATTGGAAATAACTCATACAATTACCAATCCATTATTTATTATAGTCGATAATAACTGAAACATGACAAATTGAAGGAAACGTGTTCTCTAAAACTTTAATTGATAATTCTACATTTGAAATGAAGTGTTTCACTCTAAGAAATGTTACATTTACTACATTAAATATGGTTTTAAGATACAGAAATAAATAATAATGTAATGTTCGATTAATACACAGCCTTTTTCACTTACTGGAAAAAATGCTAAGAGTTTATCCAAAACTGTATTGCACTTCCTTATGGGACTGTTGTCAACATTACAAAGAAAGACCACATAATGCAGCTTGTGTCTTAAACTCACTATCTACTCACAGAGCCTAACCCTGACTTTATTCTCCTGTGGAATAATACAGCTAACAGTATACATTTGTGCAGACTGTAATCAGACGTCGTTTAAATATTTGTGCTTTTGATTGTACCAATAAAGTCAGCCAGTAAATCAGTAAACTTAAGCTGTACCATAAATTAGAGGAAACAATAATGTTTACGGCAACTAAAAGAACATGAGTAATGTTGAAGGTAGTTTCATCGTGTGTATTTTTTTCCATCCACATGCCTGTTATGAAGTATCAACTTTAATTCCACATAATACGAAAATATTCTCACACAAATCAACAACTATCCTACAATTAAAAAAAAAAAAAAGTAGTAAACTGAACATTATAACAAAAATATAAAAATGTTTTGGGATGTGACAAATTTTTTGAAATAATTTCGAATTCTGACTTTAATCTCAGAATCCTTTTTTTAGTACTTTTGTCACATTGCACATTTTTTTTCTCATGTAGCCCTAATCCTCTTCCATAACAATTTAATACAATTCTTAAATAATACAATCTTTTTGCCCCCAAAACCAGTGCCCACTGTGCTCCTGGTAAATGTAAGGTAAACAGGTCGTTTCCTCTCCAGAATGATAGCTTCATCGAAGGTCCATTACAATGCAGATGTAAGACAAGGCAAGGCAAGGCAAGTTTATTTATATAGCACCTTTCAACACAAGGCAATTCAAAGTGCTTTGCAAAAAATGAAAGACATTAAGAAAATGGCATTTCAAATCAGTCATTAAAAAGCAAAGATAATAAAATAAACATTAAAAGAAAAAATACATGGATAAAAGTTACAGTGCAGTTTAAGATGTGAATAGTTCAATTAAAAGCAGCGGCAAAAAGAAAAGTCTTCAGCCTGGATTTAAAAGTAGTCAGAGTTGCAGCGCACCGGCAGGTTTCTGGGAGTTTGTTCCAGATATTTGGAGCATAATAACTAAACGCTGCTTTACCATGTTTAGTTATGACTCTGGGGACAGAAAGCTGACCAATCCCAGAAGACCTGAGAGTTCTGGATGGTTCATAATTTAGCAGGAGGTCAGAAATTTATTTTGGGCCTAAACCATTCAAAGCTTTATAAACCAGCAACAATATTTTGAAATCAATTCTTTGACACACAGGAAGCCAGTGTAAAGACTTCAGAACAGGAGTGATGTGATCCACTTTCTTAGTGTTGGTAAGGACTCGAGCAGCAGCGTTCTGAATTAGCTGCAGCTTTCTAATAGATTTTTTAGTGAGACCTGTAAGGAAACCATTACAAGGCAAGGCAAGGCAAGGCAAGGCCAGGCAAGTTTATTTATATAGCACCTTTCAACACAAGGCAATTCAAGGTGCTTTACAAAAATGAAAGACATTCAGACAAAGGCATTTCAAAACAGTAATTAAAAAGAAAATATAATAAATAAACATTAAAAGGAAAAATACATGAATAAAAAGTACATGAATAAAAAGTTACAGTGCAGTTTAAGATATGAATAGTTCACGCAGTAGTCCAGTCTACTGAAGATAAAAGCATGGACAAGTTTTTCCAAATCCTGCTGTGACATTAGTCTTTTAATCCTAGAAATATTCTTTAGGTGATAGTAGGCCGATGTATTAATTATTTCAATGTGACTGTTGAAACTCAGGTCAGAGTCCAAGACTACACCTAGATTTCTGGCTTTATCTGTTGTTTTGAACATTGCAGACTGAAGCTCAGCGCTAACTTTTATACGTTCTGCCTTGGCTCCAAAAACCATTACCTCAGTTTTATCTTTGTTTAATTGGAGAAAGTTCTGACAAATCCAGTCATTGATTTGTTCAATGCACTTACTCAGTGTTTTAATTGGAGCATAGTCTCCTGGTGAAATTGTTACGTACATTTGTGTGTCATCCGCATAGCTATGGTAACTTATTTTGTTATTTTTCATTATCTGAGCCAGTGGTAGCATATAGATGTTAAAGAGAAGAGGCCCCAAGATGGAGCCTTGAGGTACCCCACATGTCATATTTGTCAACTCAGATGTGTATTTACCTATAGAAACAAAGTTTTTTCTGTCCTTTAAGTAGGATTCAAACCAATTTAGAACTGTTTCTGAAAGTCCCACCCAGTTTTCCAGTCGGTCTAGTAATATGTTGTGGTCAACAGTGTCAAACGCAGCACTGAGATCTAATAATACTAACACTGAAGTTCTGCCACTGTCTGTGTTTAAGTGGATGTCATTGAAGACCTTTACAAGAGCAGTCTCATTGCTGTGGTTTGGACGAAAGCCTGACTGGCACATCCAAACAGTTATTTAAATGCAAGAAGTTACTCAACTGTTGAGAAACAACTTTTTCAATAATTTTACCTAGAAATGGCAGGTTTGATATGGGCCTGTAATTGTTCATTACTGAAGTATCTAGATCAGAGGTGCCCAGTACGTCGACCGCGGTCGACCATGCTGGTAGATCACGAGTCATTCATTAATGACATGATTAAGACATGATCCCTCCTCCCTTGGCCTCCCTGCCACTTAATTCAGGAGTTAATAACACGATAAACACGAAAAATCCGGACGAGATCTCTCTCTCCTCGTCCGGATTTTTCGTGTTTATCGTGTTATTAACTCCTGAATTAAGTGGCAGGGAGGCCAAGGGAGGAGGGATCATGTCTTAATCATNTGACTTGTTTGTGTTTACTACCTCTGGCAGAAAGCTTCTTGGTGTTGATGATTTTTGCGGCAAACTCCTGTCCATTGGAGATCTTCACACACCTCCTGACCACAGAGAATGCACCTCTGAAAAGAAAAAGACGCACAGCATTAGTTAAGGTGCGATCCATACCAGCCGATGTAAAATTGTGTTTCAGAACAGAGCTGATTACAAAAGCATATTGCGTTTCAGTGTAAGTATGGCAAAAATAAATCTAGTCTGGAAAGATATGATTTCATTGTGACTTAGATCACATATTGCAACCTGCGCAATTTGTTGAAAATAAGCTGTTTTAAACTTGCAATTCATATCAAAGGCAGACTGTTGCCTGTTCTTGGACTACTTTATTTAAGCAGGTCATACAATCTCCAGGAATAAGTGCGTATGTTTTTTTGGCACCAAGTTGATACTACGAGAGCGGCATGAAACGAGGATAGTAATATCAGCTGGCTTGCTGACCTGTTATTTCTAGTTAATTCATAAGAAATGTAATCTTAAAAAGTGCATGTGCAGCATGTGAAAAATGTAACTCCATAATTACAGCAGCTGTGTTATTGTGATTTTACTCAAGTAAGGGCACTAAATTGTAAAAAATACTGATTACTAACTACTATACCTGATCATTATGCTCCATGACCCTAACCCTAACAGCACTCTGATGATGTATGTAAAAAATAACAAACATGGAAGAGCACAAATGTAAGTAGTAAAGTAAAATGTCTAAATTGAATAGCACAGAGCATGGATGCAGGATCTGTGCAGCTACGCAAACTAACACACTCACACCCCCCTCCCTACAGTACACACTGTCCTCATCGCTACACGAGACCATCCGCACCAACGAGCACGCCTACCAGCCTTCTATTGCTTAAGCCATGTGTTGTACTAGTGTTTCAAGCACATGTATGAAGATCAAAAAACTAGGTCAGCTATATTTGAGGGAGGAGAAGAGCAGAGTGATGCATCTCTCATCTCTAAATGCAGCCATGGAGATGTCCGCCTCAGCTCAGCTCTGCAGCGCTTCGCTATTCAACCTCCATCTCTGTCGGTGCACGCCTTTTTCTTTCAAATAAAATCGGTTCTCATCAGAGATATCACAAAGATTTAGACACACTTGAATGCAGACAAAAATAGGTATTACCTCAAATAAACTAGATTATTTAACCCACTGTATTCCTAATGGCTGACAACTGTGGCATCATGCCTCTGTACAATTTTATATTTTGGGGGGTTATATGTGTTAATATATGAGAAGTAACTGAAGCAATGTATTCACGGCTGACTTTATAGCATGATCGGTACCATTTACATGTTATCTAACATCCTCTGGAGTTAGCAGCTCGCCACTAAAGCTTACCTCTAAATTACAGTATAGGGGATTTGGTAAAGGAAATGTTCAAAGCATAACATGTTACATAAGAAGCACTATAAAGCACATATTCTGTTCACTGTATCTGTAAACCTAGTCTGTACTGAGCTACATGATGGAAAGAGGAAAAGGAAAAGTAGTAAAAGCACACTTTAAATAACCATGCTTTTCTATTTGAAAATACAGAAAATACAAGATCTACAAGATCTAATTCCTTTCTATACATTATTACAATAAATGGTTGAAAACTAGTCATTTACTATGTTTATTTATCAGTTACAATAATGTTAATGGTTAACACAGTGCTGTCTTTTTATATCAATCTACAAATCAATTGCATATGCACTGGACAATAATGTAATAACTGCAGATTTTATTATGTATAAGAAAATAATGCACATGATTAATAGATATGATTGAATGAGCTAAAACTTCGAGACACAATGGTACAGTATGGTCCATTAACGGCTGAAACTTGAGCAACAATTCTGAAATGATGAGTGTATATTTATCCTATTTTACTTGTCTAACATTGTGTACATTACTTTGTAAATATTCGCTTAAAAATTCATCCCTGGAGAGTTGAAACAATAGAAGTATCCAGGTTTTTGTTGAAAAACAGTCTGATATTAGAATTGTATTTTTCTGCTGTAAATCAGTGCAGGCGGGAAATGGTTCTGCCCACAGGAAAGAGATCAGTTAAAAGGTTGAATAAAAGCATTGGGGTTGCATTATTAATAACAGATGGTGTAAGATGAACACAGCATAGGGTCATTGAGCAGGGGGCAGAGGCTGTAGAGGAGGCTTCTTCTCCTTCACTAGAAACACAGGTTTCTGATAAGAAGGTGATGAAAGATAACTCCTCTATCAGAATGCTAAATGGGGGACACTGGGTACCTGGGAGTACATTTTAATCTCTATCTGCTTTGGCTGCACATATAATAGGTTCTCTGAGCAGGGAGTGCTGGGCAGACTGCAGGTCATGACCATTCAGCTGCAAACACACGTCCACACTTGTAGGTACGTGGATCTCTCTCTGTCTCCCTCTCTCAGGGGTGAGGAATTCCCTGCCTGTGTCCGATAATTGGCCGCAGCTCGGTGCTTGGCTGGGGAATTTGTCATCTCCAACTACATGGTCTGCTGTCGCATTACTGACTGTGTATTTCTGTCACGGGGAGGTTGAGGAGGATTAGGTGAGATGGAGGTAGAAAAGGAAGGGGGTGGGTTACCAAATATCACCATTTCACACACCCCTCGTTCTTTTCATTCGGGTTCAGTTTACAACATGGGAGCTTTTCGACTGTGACACCAAAAGGTCGAAATGCAACATCAGTGGCTGCAGAGGATGGAGGCAAAGGACGCCGCGCTAGCTTCGACATATTAACACAAAAGCGTAAGCAGGGCATCAAATGAGGGATTAAAACAAATAGGATGCCATTGCAAAGCCCTTCGGGATACATGATAGCGTATTGAGCCCCCCCTGCATGACAGGTTTCATGGCTATACTATCAGCAGCGTGAACACACACACACACACACACACACACACACACACACACACACACACACACACAACAACCGGGAGTAACATTTAAATGCACACTCAAACTCACATTTACACTTAGACACATATACCCGCACACAAACTGGAAGTTAAGTAATAATTTAAAGCTGCTCTTTATCACACGAGCAGTAAAAGAAAAATGAAAATAATAAAACGCAATCAGCTTAACTGAAGCCAAACTGTAATGAGTCTGATGGATCAGATGGGAAAGATGGGTGATAGCGCGTGAAACAGCTAAGATTCTTCATGGTATTTAATGCTGAAACTCAGCCTAAATGTGTTAATGATAAGATTATTGATGAAGAGCTATGGATAATGTGTTATGTGAGTTGTAGATGCTCAGCATTGAATAGAAGTTAATTGAAATATAATGACAGACAATTTTATGAACTGACGTGACTTTGCTGAGTGCTTAGAATTTATGAGTTTGATTTGTAATATAGAAAAGAACTTGCTGTGCATTCAGTTAAAATAGTAATCTAATTTGGAGAGGTCCAAATCCAATAAATATGGAATTTTAATGTGTGGTTGTACAGCCACCTACTTAGATTTGTAACAATGTTTTTGTTTGTTGTTCATTTTCCTTAGTGTGGACAGAGGTGATCAGACCGTATCGTGAAGTGCGCTGCTCGGCTAGGCACCGCGTCTCAGCTGCTCCGTCCGTCTTGTGTTTTGTTTGTTTGTTTGTTTTTGGCCTAATTATTGTCCAAACGTTGTTTGTCTGCATGAAACATCATTTTTGAGAGACCATGCTTGTGATCCTGTGGATTACTTTTGCCTTCTGCGGACCATGTCTGGCCTTAAAACTTTTCAAAACACACCTGAGCCACAACACGAACAGGTATGGCGAGGAGCCCCGGCCTCTACGCTGCTACAGCCGCGAGGCTATGCTGGAGCTAAAATGCGATCGGCCTCCTACGAATACACCAAGCCACCTGTGTTCTTCGTTATTGGATGACATCCCTCGGGAGCTGCTTAGACACATCAGGAAAAAGAGAGAGGAAGGAATCGCCTACGGCGGAGATTCAGCCGGCCACCACTTCCATCCATCATTCTCACAAACCTGCGCTCATTGAGCAACAAAGTGGACACACTAAGGATATACACAAGGCAAGGTACTGTCATGAATTTCGTGAGGCCTCTTTACTATGTTTCACGGAAAGTTGGCTACAATCTACGAGGCCTGAATCTCTCTTTGAAGTACCCGGATTCACCCTATTTGTGTGTATATTAATGATCTGTGGTGCCGATCATACTCAGTAAAATGTAAAACCTGTGATCCCAACGTAGAAATTCTCGGCATGACCCGAGAATTCGGGTGTATTTTACTGTTTGTTGTTTACGTGCCTCCCAGCGGCAGAGCGTCACTAGCGGCCGGCTCCATCGCTGACTGTGTTCACGAGCTGCAACTCAGCCACCCCGATGCACCGGCAATAGTGCTCGGGGACATGAACCAATGTCGCCTAGAGACTGTGTTACCTGAGTTCCAGCAGTATGTTAAGGACCACACCAGAAAAGACAATATCCTGGACAAATGCTTCGTAAATGTTAAAGGAGCTTATGTGACTAAATGAAGACCACCAATACTGAACTCTGATCATAATGTTGTGAATATGATACCAGTTTATAAGACCAAACTGAAGAGAAGTAAACCGGAAAAGAAAGTAATAAGGACATGGACAAATGAAAGTAGGGAACAGTTGAAAGCCTGTTTTGATTGGACAGATTGGGACATTTTTCAGGAAGGTTCACTAGATGAAATAACTTCTGTTACCAATGACTATATTAACTTCTGTGTAGAACTAGTTGTTCCCACTAAA
>NW_011344888.1:77331-98705 GCF_000735185.1 Notothenia coriiceps
ACACACACACACACACACACACACACACACACACACACACACACACACACACACACACACACACACACACACACACACACACACACACACACACACACACGCACGCACGCACTTACATTGCATTTAGCTGACGCTTTTATCCAAAGCGACTTACAATAAGTGCGTTCGACCAACAAAATACAAACTTGAAGAAAACAGAATCATATAAGTACATCAGGTTTCATAGAGCTAAAACATTTCAAGTGCTACTCAACTGGCTTTAGATAAGCTAGCCCTTTATTAGTATATAAGTACACACACACACACACACACACACACACACACACACACACACACACACACACACACACACACACACACACACACACACACACACACACACACACACACACACACACACACACCCATGCGATGAGCAGAAAACGTGCCCCAAAGTGTCACAGAGTTACATGTGGGTGAGCTGTAAACATGCGTGCCCATGAGACAAGCTTTGGGGCTCTGACGGCCCGTCCACACTACAGCTTCGACAGCTTCAAAAACGGTTTCCAACGCGTCTGCCCATTCACTTTGAATGGGGTGACGTCACGTTGCCTCGCTTTTCGCCGAACTGAATTGTGGGTAGCAGAGCGGAGCTTTCCTGGCGTTTCAGGCTGCAAAAGTTGAGCAATGTTCAACTTTTGAAGCTTCTGAAGCTTTCGGTGGAAGCGTCAGCCAATCAAATCATATGCCAGTACAAGCTCTAGCCAATCAAACCGCTGCTTGTGTGTCAGGGGCGGGAGATTCATGTGATTGGTTGTTGGTCGAGCTTCAGACACGCCCGCCGGCAAGCTTTTTTTTGAAGCTGTAGTGTGGACGGGCCGTAACAGTTAGAGTGAAAGTCAATGATTGAGAGACAGACAGACAGACAGGCACACATGCCCAGAGACTCATCTGGATTTTTGTTGGTGAAGTTTTCTGTTTGTGCTCAGAAGAAAACAGCAAATATATCAAGTAAATGCTGCAGCAGTTTTTGCCTGCTTGCAGTTTTTGTGCACTGTGGTACATGTTCTACTTCCTTTTTGTGTTTTCCATATCCTTTGGTTTCTATGTAAATGTTTGTCACATACAACCTTGCATGTGTATGTCTTTGCATGCGTTAGTGTGCGCGTGCATGTGTTCTGTATTGATTCAGGGCTCTGGCTGGCCTTGTCGTCCCAGGGGCAGATCTCATGCGAAGCCGACCCAGTTCTTTCACATCCGTCACTGTAATTGTAGCCGCTGGCCTGGTTGCCTCGGGCTTGGGACACACGCACATAATCCCGCATACACTCACACATAACGTGCACGCGTAGGCACACACGTGACCCGGGATCCGCCAACAGCATATTCGTGATTACTAACCAATGGTTGCACTTTTGCTGTTTCTCAATTCTTCAGCCAATGGTGTCGCATCTTGCTTGCCCGTGATAACCAGTACATGCTGTCATCCCGCACAAGCAGGCAGGCTCCTGTAGATGTTAGTTGTCTAACTTACATCTAATGTTTGATGGTTAACAGGAAATTACCATGGCTGTTGTGTTTATTATAGTGTTCTAGTGTATAAGCAAGCAGCCTCCTCCCCCTCTTTGCAATATTTTATTATTTTCCGGCAGCTCCCTCCTCCTCAGCATCCTCCATCTCCACGTACTCTTCTTTTATGCATTTACCCTTCTTCCCTCATTTAAAAAAAAAAATCTGTACTCTTTTCATTTTATTTACAAGGCGCTCACCAGGTGCTCTTACCCGCCCCCTCCTGCTTGCATATTTTCTCCTCGAATACCTCACCATCTATCCTTCCCTTCCCTCCTCCGTTGCTTCCTTTCTTTTCTCTCCTTTTTTGGCTCCCTTCATGCTGCCTCTTCTTTCTTTCTTCTTCCCCCATTGATCCTCCGCTCTTAGCTTGTGACATGTCTCTTCTGCCCATGATGACCATGCCGCTTGTTGCTTGCAGTGTTGGTAATAGACACCTTGGCAAAAGGATCAGTGTCTCACCACTTGCATGCTTGGATAGATTTTCCCAAAATACTGCAAAGGGTTATCTAACCTCATATGCAAGAGGATCTGCGGGTGTGCACAAACACACACTCTCACTTTCATGTTTTCCTCCGCTTCTGTGTTTGTATGTTTAGAGGTTTACATACCAGGCATGCTGGCGTGTCAGATATGGTCTTACCCTCTTTCCGCGATAAGCTCTAGAAATTGCAAATCTGATTCCCTTCTCTCTGGCAGGATCATGACCTCCCCCCTACCCCACTCAGCCACTGTGTGTGTATTTGCCTATGCAAGTGCATGTGTCAGAATATAGATTTGAAAAGGGTTTAGGGTAGGGATTGGTGGCTGGAAAGCAGGCAGATCAAGACAGTGTGTGTGTGTG
This sequence comes from Notothenia coriiceps, assembly GCF_000735185.1. Taxonomy (NCBI): domain Eukaryota; kingdom Metazoa; phylum Chordata; class Actinopteri; order Perciformes; family Nototheniidae; genus Notothenia; species Notothenia coriiceps. The sequence goes on from NW_011344888.1 coordinate 79,724, forward strand.
TGTGTGTGTGTGTGTGTGTGTGTGTGTGTGTGTGTGTGTGTGTGTGTGTGTGTGTGTGTGTGTGTGTGTGTGTGTGTGTGTGTGTTGTTCCTGGTTTTGACCAGTCAAAGTCCTGCAGGCTGCAATCCTGATTATGCAGTGTTTGATTAATATCAGCAGATGAGCCGGTGCACAAGAGGAAGCAGTCCAGAGAGAGAGGGGAAGAGAAAGACAGGAAGCAGAGAGAACTAAAAAACAAAACAGAAATCGAAAAGTCAACATTTAACGTGTGTGTGTGTGTGTGTGCACGCACGCACGTATGCACTCTGTATCCCTCCTAGCAGTTGGATTTGTGTTCTCTCCCTTCATGTAAAGTATGCGTCAGTGTCCTGTCACTATGTCACTTTGCATTTGCTTGTGATGTGCCGCGTGTGTGTACGTGGGTAAGTGTGCATGTGATTGTGTGTGTGCGTGGGTCTTTAATCTCTCATCTGTTTCTGAGTGTGTGTTTGTGCACATGATTGTTTATGAGTGTCTGTGCTCTAATATCACTGCCCACTATGTGACCCTTTCAGCTTGTCCAAACAATTGGGTTTGTTTGAATCAATTGCAATGAAAATATTTAGATTTGTTTTTGTATTCCTGCTTGTCTTGCTGTGTATGTATTACATTGCATTGTGGGAGTGATACACTGATAGGTCAAAGTAATAGGGTTAAAGGGCTTTATTTGCAAGGAGGGAAAATACAGTGTTTATGATGTTTTCTCCTTTTCCCAATTTTCTCATTTAAATTCTTGGTTAAACCCCAACACTTCTGCAGAAAGTGTATTATCGTTCCTCCTGGCTTGATGTCGTTCCAATCCACCAATCCGTAACTGCATGAACCCCCTTCATGGTGGACCGTTTTTGTGCTAATAGGAGCGTGCTGTTGTTATTTTTATGTTATGTGGAGGTGTCATGGTAACACCGATTGTAGCTGTTGCTGAGGTATAAGCCAGTCTGCCTCTGTGGTGTATTTATACAGAGAAGTGTGTGCATGTTTTCTCATCATTCCTCTGTTAGTTTTTCCTAAGCAATATAAAGATTTGTCTTCCCCCTTCCCTCTCTTATGGTCTTTATTCCTGTCTTCCTCCAGTGTCACTGTGATTCTGTTTCGCCTCACTCTGAAGTGAAGGAAAGGAGGAGGGGTGAGGATGTGGTTGTGGGAGACTAGAATAGGGGGAGAGACACAGAGATAGGAGGGAGGGAAAGGAAGGAGGGATCAGTGGGAAGAAGGGGGGATCACATGACTCACTGGTTGCTAAAAATAAATGCTGGTCATTCTCTCACTCTCGGTGTCTCTATCGTACACACACAGTATTGAAAATATTCCATCTTCTTTAAAGACCTTAGGTTTTGTATTTCAGTCGATGCTCACCTGTCTAATATATCAGACTAAAAACGTAGATGACTGAACCTGACTAGGTAGCAATGTTCTTTTTGAGCATCCATATGTAAAAAAAATTATGTGTGCCATATTTTAGTGGAATGAACCTGTGATGAACAATGTGGGGAATTAGGCCTTTCGCAATTTTTCAGTCTATCATTTGAGTTGAATCTGCATTAAGAGCTTTTGGCCATGTGGGATAAAAATAGCTCACATTTAGTACACTGTTACATTTTGTCTGATATTATTAAAGATTTGCAGCATATTCCTAATTCCAGGTTTACTTGCTAGACTTCTCAAAGCTTTGAGCTACATCTCATTGACCTTGTCAGCAGTATCAGTTTTCATCAATTGTACTTAGTTTCCGAGTGCTTAGTAGACATGATGACAACTGAAAAAACTCCTTATACCCATGGCTACAGTAGAAATAATGAATAGTATTGCGATGTGAAGAACTCTCTAACCAGACAACAGCCTAGAGCTAATTAGTTACATCTATACATTTCTGGTGACAGTTTTTGCTTCCAAACTCTACAGTCAGCATACAACAATACTGTTAATAATGTAAGCTATAATCCAAATTGCAGCCCTTGCATTCTTAAAATGTCAAGATTTCAATATGAAAACCATTGATTGTTCAGCCCAGAAAGAACTTACATGACTAACTACAGCGACGAACTCTGTAGAAAGCGAGGGCGTTCTTAATTACAGAGCGCTGCATCTCCTTCTGTCTTCTCCTTTCTCTCTATTTCTGCCTCTGTTCTTCTCAACCCTTTGTTTTTATGTCTGTTTGATTTACCCTTCCGCCCATCGACTCTCTTCTCTCTGTCCACCCTCCTCTTTTTCCTTCCTCACAAATTCCCTGGCTCTTTATAGCTTTAGTCTGGTCTCCCTCCCAAAGTGCTTCAAACCAAGAAACAGTTGTAAAACCGATTGATTTTATAACAAATTGGAAGACAGAGGCCACAGATAAGAATGACATTGTTATTATTTTCCAAGCAGAACTATATTCAAACTGGACTGGATGAATAGATGGAGATGCATAGATACACTTAGGTAATGCTGCCAAAAGATTGCGAACATTTTCAGTGCTTCATCATTCTAATTCATCATTAGATGTTGTTGCCAGCACAAGTGTTTCTTTCCACAGAATCAGAGATACTAGTATTTCTGTGAGCAGTAACAGAAGATCGTGTGGAATGAGCATATCAGCAACACATGTTGCTATCATTAGGTTAAAGCTGTTGCTTTCTGGAAAGATCAGGCATTTTGTGTTGAATGGCATTGTTGATAAATGTTTCAAAAATGTTTTCTCTAGTAACAATGCTGTGATCTTGACCCACGGCTTGTTTTTTTATAGTGTTTCAAATTTTGCATGAAAAGTTGCCTTACAGAGAAACCTTATCTGGTTGCTATCCCAACTCTGGTTGTAACTGGAAAGCTACGTAGTGACGTGTCCTCTTATTCAGACAACACCATTGCTTTTATTAGTCGTTTAAATAGAAATTAGATTAGCATGAAGAGTCTTTTGTAATGCAATGGTTTGTACAGTAAATATTTTGATAACTTGATGATGCAATGTTCCTATGCAGCACCACATGCATCATACATGAGGGGTATTATGAAGTCTCTACCATAATATAAGCATTCAAATCTTTAGTTTTTGTGTCAATATACTGCATGTGATTATAAATGTGACTGTGTGTCTCTTTTTGTCAGGATGTGTCCTGACCACCCTTTTACATGCTAGTCTAATGTACGTGCGGCTGCATTACCATGGATTAGATAAAGGCAGACATTAACATACATTATGAGTTTCCAGCAATACTCCAGGGGTAGTTTTATCTCTGACACCAGCCACCTTTTGTTTCTCCTCAGAAGAGAGAGCAAGGGAGTTATCAGTCTAATAATTCTTCCTCCTATTGGGAACCAGTGGAGGGTGACGGTGTCTTGGCGTCCTGGATGGTTTCATTAGACCCTGGGGTTCGGTGGGGGATCGGACCATATGGATGAGAACTACTTAGCCGCTGTCCACGGAGGATGTTACATTCAACCTACTAGATCTTTTTAATTAAAACTCTTAATTAAAACGATGCAGAGCAATTCCAGCACCTTATGTGCTGGGTCGATTTGTGTTTGTGCATTAGGGTTTGGACTTGGGAGGTTCCTTTTCCTTATTGACTCGATCATTGATAATTAAAACTGATTAATTGAGTTATGCCTTAGATAAATATATTTAACAGAACATTTAACAACCTGTAACCAACAAAACATTGGTATTGTTATTGATCAGAATTGTTATGATAATTACTTGCTGATATGTATAGTTTGCCGCTGCCCTTTCTCAAAGAAATTACATTGATATAGTTCTAAATGTTTTAATGTTGCCAAGATGGCAACACTAACAGCTTGTCCCTTCAGGCCTCCATCCAAAGCCAATCCCCAAAAATTCTGAATATGAATTCAACCAAAGTACATCGTGATTGTTATACCTATATGAAGACTGGAAATAAAATACCAGATCATGTAATATATTCCTTCCTTGTTTGAGAGGGAATTTGTATTCAAGCACCTGACAATACCACTCCAGAGCCACCTATGCTAACCTGTTGTCTGTCTCCTCTTTTCGGTGTATTTGACTGTTTCTGTCAGGTGTTGGTTGTGTCTCTATTTCTGTGTCTTGCCTGTTTTTACTTTCTGTTTCTGTATCTGACTCTATCTTCTCTGCCTGTCCCTACAACTGCTAGTTTCATCAGGACTGCAAAATACAAATGGCAAAGAAAACACACAAAGCAGTATGCTCTGCTGCAGTGCGATTGCAAACGCTAACAATCAGAAACTGAGAAACAAACAACAGTGAAGAATGACGGATAGGAACATAGAGGTGATTGTTTGGTAAGGTGGGAAGGATTTACAGAGTAAAGACAATTTTTCAGCAACTTCTCAATACAACACTCTAAAGTGTAAAGCAAACCCGTTACTGTATCAGCATTTAAAAAAATATAATCAGGATATAGATCTTATAACAATAGGATCACACCAGTCGCGATGTCGAACCAGCTGGTCAAAAAGTTGCGAATTGGAAAATACTACACTAGCTAGAAGCAATCTTTGATTCAGTCTTCGCACAAACGATTCGAAAGAAAGGTTTTGCGGCAGAAAAAACCAGGATGGAAAAACTATTCATGTCAAAGCAAAGACAACAAAATCTAAACACATAATAAGTTATATAATGCCGGAGGACATTTTTATGTGGATAACAATGTAAAAAATGCATTCAATTTTGACTATGGGGATTGGAGTGACAAGCAGAGATTTGAAGGCTAATCAAAAGGAAGAGGGATTCGGGCCGTTACATGTGGAGATTGATTTGATTTGAAACTATGGGAAGCAGGTTGGCTAATGGTTGATGCAGGTGGGTGCGGATGGTAAGGTAAAGCACATACAGGAAGTGGAAACGGGTATTTCGATGGGTGTGTCAGTCGGGTGATTGTGAAAGGAGGGAAAAGTCAGAGTTCATTTTGAGAACAGAGGGGAAATGGCAACATTCTGAGAAAGTTGGAATGTGGCTGTCGAGGGGAAGAGAAAGTGGCTTTTTATCAGTGAAAAGAAGAACAGATACACAATAATGTGGCACATTTATTAATGACTTGCCAAATAAATCCACGTGTTATTTTTCTGGCAGATATTGACTTGATTATTTCTGAGTAACATTTTGAGCCAAGAAACCCTCCCAGGAAATGTAAAATAAAAGGATTGTCTCGAAAGAGTAACTCATGTGAATGTCAGCAGAATCTTAGATAATTCTTAAGTATGAAAAGTGTTTTCAAGTTGAAATAAAAGAGGCTCGCTCGCTGTTGACTATCCAAAATAGACGTCCTTAATATGGTATGAGGTGTGAAATCCTAATCTGGGCAAGAGAGACGGCTGCATTCTTGCAATGCTGATGCCACAAAATAATTTGTTTGAAACCATATGGTTTATGACACCAGAAATGCAGGATGTCAGCTGACAGAGACACAGCCCACCAGTGTCCCTGCAACCCTATGCTGACTTTGCATTTAAGTCAACTTAAATGAGAGCTGTGTTTCCATTCAGATTGTGTCCTTTTTAAAATTTGCTATTTCAATTTTATAGCAATATATCATTACCAGAGAAGCTTTTGACACGGTTTTGTGATTACCATAAGCAAAATAGGCCTTTATAAAACTATTATTAACAACATGCAACATTTAACTATATTAAAAACCTATAAGAAAAGTAATTTTTTACTAAAGAAAAACCGAAATCCAACACCAGAAGAAACATCAGAAACGTCCAGATTACTTCTTAATCACCAACCGACTTGGTCTTTCTTTATATATGAATAGTAATTCACTGCTGGTCAGAGTAACATACATAAAGACATTCAGACACGCAGCTCAAGCCTGAATGATTACAGCTGACTGGGGTAGCTTCACATTTATCTGCACACTGGCTTCACATTATGCAGAATGCTGCTGTCAGTTATAACTATGTAAGCAAAAAACCTCTCTCCAGTAGCTGTGGCAGTAGTGCTCAAGCCTGCACACACACAGGTACATAAAGTATTGTAAAGCATTTTTGTCAGCCAGTCAGAACTCATTGTCGTCAGGCAATGAGTGAGGCAGATTTCAGGCGACTGCAGCAGAAAATGGTTAGGGGAAGGTGTAAAAGGTCATTTTCTAGTCCATTCATTCATCAATCTTTGCCATGCTAACATACAGACAATCAAACCTCTATTCATACATATCGGTGTTTACTTGCATATATTTTTTAAGTTTGCGCAGAGAGAACTTGCAAACTCCACATATACAGGACCAGGATAATTATGAGGCAATAATGCTTTCACTGCTTTCAAAACATTCACCTAGGTATTGACAACTTCTTTGCCATTTTATTGATTCAAGCTAGAGTGTTTAGTATCATATTTTGTTCATAGTAAGTCTCTTACAGAATTAGGACATTTCTAAATTTCTAAATCCTTCTCACAGCATAATTGTATTTTGAATACATGTTCACAGTGAGCGCTCGGCATGTTATGGTTAAATATTTTAATGCTCCAAAGGACAACTTAGTTTATTTTGCTTTTTTCTGTCTGTAGTTTGATAGTTGTGTGTGAACTCTCGATGTCGGCCATTTGCATGCAAGGCTGGTTTCACTGCAGAGGAGAGGAGAGGCCTGACGCTCTGATTGGTGCAGGAGTTGCTAGACAACAGATGTCCAGCCGGCTGGGAGGTGGACTACCTGTGGAGGAGGGAGAGAGCAAAGAGAGTGAAAGAAAATCGGAGGTGGAAAATGATGAGAAAGGGTTAGGCTGTTATTTGATGGACATTTACATTGGACAGTGAGTTCCAGCAGGCAAATATTGAACTAATGTTACCTGACCACCTTAGTATTCACCTTTCAGTCAGTGTTTGCTTGATGTGTTTTTGTTTTCAAAAGACACAACTTTGTCATGAAGTGTTAACAAGATAGGCCTAAAACAGCAAAAAACCATTACCTTTTAGTTTAAAATTCTGAGATAAAAGCATTTATCAATCAGTTCGAAATTACATTGTTTGTCTAACTGACATTAAATTATTTACCTGAAATTGTTACAATTTATGAGCATTTCAAATGTGTCAGTGACTGAAAGATGGTATGAAAAGGATTTACTAACAGAAAATGCCTAATGATGTCCAAATGCATTATATGAGCAAAGTTGCCACTTACTGAACTCTTTATGGGCGATTCTTGCATTTGGCATCTCTGCCATTACAAAGAGTTGTAAAAACATTGCATTGATTAAAACTACATCTGAATAGAAGGAAAGTCCTGCTTTAAATGCATTCTTGAGGACTGTTATATTTTTTCACACTTTTAAAAATAAAACAAAAAGGATAGACATTTCAAAAATAAATACATTCTTTTATGTGTATGAAGTATTTATGTGGGCTGCCAGATACAATTTCTACAGTGAGTAGGAAAAGAGCTTGGGGCTAAATGTGGACCAAGTTGAACTTCGACAGAGTACTGTTTGCTTTCCAATAATTTGTCTGCTGTAGAACGCCGTCACGATACATTTGAAAGTTGAGCTATTATGTAGGTCAATAAGTATGTTTTAAAATATATATCTGGCTGTTAACCTACAAAAGATGATGCATTTATTATGTATATTATTATCTATACAAACATTTTGTATACAAATATAGTATGAACTTGTATGTGTACGACTGAAAGAGAGCCAGAGAGATTATGTGTCATTCAGAGATTAGTGACCTTGCTCGAAGGGGCCTGCTAATAATGAAATAATAGCTGAGATGCCCTTGTTTCTGGCTCTGCCTGTCAGGCTGCCTGTCTGCCTCTCTGCTGCTGTGCTCGTCTGTAAAGCTGGCAATAGACTTCAAACAACATTTAGATTGGCTTGTTCTCACAGGCAATATGGCCGATTTGCGACCACACAGAAAAGCAGCACTGGAGTCTGTTTGTTGCAGCATGTGCAGGCCTCTTTTCACACTGTCTAGTTCAACCCTGAAGGTGCTTTTTTACTAACATATGGTTAATTGTGCTATAGAACCTTTGTCCTATGTGGACACATTTCCAGTTGATCTGCTGTTTATTTACACCTTTGCCACCTCTCCAACTTAAGTTGATGGTTTATCATTTAAAGCCTTTAGTTTGTCATACGGTTGTAAAGCCCCCTTTTGATTTGTTATATTGGGCTTTAACATTTATTTGATTTTTTTAATTAGATCATGAAGCTGATTGGCACACATCTACATCCTTGCCCATGGTTTAGGGAGGAAACGAACCATCGCATTTTATGCTTTTTGTTATGTACTTTTGACTAACTATACCAGAATAGGTTTTAAATCAACGTATTGCTCCTGTATTTTAGCTCGGAATGTAGTGCTGCCGCGGCTCATGCTGTATCTGTTTCGCATTTCAGTGTTGTTGTTTTTCTTAACTTGCTTCATGTCTTTCACTGCGCCTGTTGTTGATGAACAGTCTTTCAGTCACAGTGAACATACTGTACTGTACTATTTAGCAGTCAGTGGACAGCGCGTCAAGTTCCATTTGGTCTAAAGCATACTGCAGCCTTAGGTGTGCCTATGTGTCTGCCTGTCACTTACTATACTGTAGATTCAGTACACCTACACAACCAAAGAGAAACCTGTGTCTATAAAGGGAACACGCTGCCTCTAGCTCTTTATTGGTCTTTTCCTTAGCGGCACTGAGTCCACAGTTTCCATAGCATCAAGAAGAGCAGAGGCAGGAGACATGGATGAGAGTGAAAAATAGGCGTCCTATTTTAACTGTAGAAAAAAAGTTGAACCCGCTGCTCTTCTATCTCTCCTTCACTTTCTCTCTCCCTCTCATGCTCGTGCACTTCGTGTCCCGAGGCAAAGCTGAAATGGGTCGCCTTAACGCCGTGCTGCAACACTCATTATAACGACTGCAGCTCTTACTCAGTTCTTCCGGTTTAGAGCCACTGGTCTTTGGTGTCTTATGACAGGAAGAGTTGTCACTTGTTGTTTGTCATAGTCAGATACAATCAGTCTGGTGTCATAGAGGAGATAGGTGCGATTTTTGCTGAGGGCTCAGGAGTACAAACCTTACACCTGTTTTCCTTTCTGTCTCTCATTGAAGACATGTGTTTTGCTGTTGATTAGAATGCATGCAATATAGACAAAAATAAAGCATACTGTGTCTAAGTGTGTTTTGGTTGAAATAGACATATGTAACGTTCATGGGAGTTCCAGCTAATTGTTTTGGTTTTCTGGCCGGCCATTTTTTTCCGTTTTGGCGCACTCTCTCTGCTCCTATGTTGTTGTTTGTCAAAAATGCAGTTATAAGTGTGTAGAAATCAAAATCAGAGCTAATTAAGAGTACATATTAGACTTGGACCAGGTGGATAGACAACTCCAAACATAATTTGACAAATAATGTGATATGTCAGTACTTTGCTTGAAGAAGAAGATACCTTATTAGTGTTAATAACTAGTTGTAGGCTGCCTCAGCCACTAATCAGTTATTGCAGTTCCCATGATCTGTTTTTTTGGCTAATCCACTATACCTTACTAATCAAGCTTCCTTATAATGTAATGGATACATAATCCTGTAATGCAGGGACAATTCTGCATGCTGGTCAAGATCCCTCCGCTTCGCGTCGGTCTCCTGACAGCGTCGGTATCCATTGATATGCAACCACACCAGGCGATCCTCTCAATATAGAATGTTCCAACGGAATGACATTGCCAGGCAACAGCTTGAGTCAATGACTACTTCCTGCCTGTACTACTGACCTTCACATTCAGTGCGACAGGAAGTAAACTGAAACCCATTTAAAATGTTAATGTTAACAACTGTCATCCCAGTAAACCAAGTCTGCTGTAAGTGAACAAAGAAATGTTTAGAGCAAGAAAAAGTATCCGAATGATCATTAGATTTGAGTTTGGCCTCAGAAACTGTTTATTTAATAAATGTTTGTATCATTGCATGTTTATTTTGATCAGCAAAAGGAACCTGCAAGCTGGAGCTTATATTAAGCCTGACACTGGGGGTCAAAATGAATGCACTGTGGCTGCTCACTCTGTTTGTTGTCGACTGTAATATGCCTGTTTGTCGAACAGAATCAAGCACTCAGGTCTCATTATTTTCATCAAGCATTTCAGTTCTAATAAAGAAAAGAACAGGGCTGTCACACGGCCAACCAACACGTACAGTACATGCTGAGGTGTGAATATCACGTACACAAACACACACTGACAACACTGCGCTGTCCTCCACTGAGTCAAAACTAACTTGCAGCCAACTTCATGTTCGATGGTTCTCAAAGCCAATCATAGCAGGGAACAGTAAAGAGTATTCAAAATAACTTGTCTCTGTTTCTCTCTGTGTTTGTATCTCCTCTGTTTTCTTTTAGATCATCAAAAGCTGGAGAGAGAGGCGAGGATTTGTCGTTTACTAAAGCACACCAACATCGGTGAGCTGCGAGTCCTCGATCTTAAAATATGCACAGTCCACACACTGATACTAACGGAAACACATATTTTGTTCAGGTCTCTGGTGAATCCTGCTATGGCTATTCATCTTTTAGACACAGTTATGAGAGAGACAAGTTTATCTGCGTGTGTGTGTGTGAGTCCGTACACACATATTTTTAATGATGATCCATCTGTGTGCTCTCTCAGCTGAATCATCAGAAAACCATACACCAGTGACCCTTTACACTCTTTCCTCCTCATTATACCTCAACAGAACCGGTCTCTCATCCTTTGTTATTTTCACACTCATCCAGTCATGTTCTTTCTGTTCCTTACTATCATTTTTTCCGCCACATCTGCGATTCAAGTCGGTTTCTCACGATAACTTCTGCTTTTACAAAGTTTGAGGACACCTATGATTGAACCTTTGAAATCTTAAAAAAGTAGACAAAGACAATATATGATGTATGGGCATTGTTGACTTTGACTGAGCAAAAGATACAATACACTTGTTTGGTCAATGTTAATATCCGTCAATATGGAAAAATGAATATGTATATTAATGCGCAAAAACAGATCATATGAAAGAGATATAGGATAGTATATTGAGATTGTAACAGTACATCATTTTTATCAATTGCCAAGCCACAACTGAAGCAAATCCAGAATTTGTATTTTCTCATATTAAATGTTTGAATAGATTTTCAAAAAAGCCAAGGATTTGATCCTATATTCCTTCTTAATCCATGTTGAGCCCTCAGATGCCAGTTTAGATTTAAAGCTGTAATCATTAAATAGTTCACTTATTTAAATGGCGCACAGCTAACTGTATGAGTACAGGTTTGTTTCTTGGATTTGGTTTCATAGATCAACTGTAAACTATTTGTAAAAGGAAATGTAGCCTCAAGTTTGGCTTGAGTTTGTTTATAGGACAGGTTTAAGTCTTAGTTGTTCTCCAGTATTTAAACTAATCACCGTGATTGTAACGATGGAACTGTGCTAAAAAACCTTTTGAGAATATATTCCTTAAAACATGAATCATCACATTAAGCAGGGCTACAACATACTTTGCTTTGAAAACTCATTTTCATGATTTACATGCTCCACACTGCTTTGTTACATATTACCACCGTATTTCTGATACACCTGACAACTAACCAACTCTGACGAACCGCAACACAAAGGATAATGTGAATAATAAGAATTGGTACTAGTATTTGTGCAGCAGTATTGAATGCTTTTGGTTTCATCTGGCTTTTTCTTTTGTCTGTTTTCTTTTCCCATTTTTCTTTGATCTCCTCAACAGTACGACTCCATGAAAGCATATCAGAAGAGGGTTTCCACTATCTGGTGTTTGATCTGTAAGTTACAGACTCTATTTCTCTCACACACACAAACACATACACACTGTAACATTGTGTACAGAAATGTTAGTGAAGATGGATTGGATTGGACCATTTTTTTCTTAAATCCTTTCCTAGTGTTTGGTGTAGTCCTTTTAGCTAGGTTGTAGCAAGCTATTGATTTAGTAAACCAAATTGCACAAAAAGACTGCATTTTAGAAGGACACAGTTACAAGGACTACTGACAAAGCGTAGAGTTTGTACGGAACCAGAAGTAATGTTAAGTACAAACGAATTGCTGAATAAGATATTACCGGCAAAACACCCTTGGACACTCGTGTGGTCTCTCAATTACAAGGTATCCCGCCATAAAGCATATTATCGTTTATTTTACTTTAAATGGGACAATAATTTACAAAATGAAAATCACTCTGTATTGAGAGAGACTTAACGCTAGTAATTGGAACCAAAAACTTGTTAAGTAATGTTGACTGGGGTAATAAATCAAGTGAGAAGTAGTCATTTTCTCAACTGTCAGGTCAAGGTTGTAAACTATATTTAATTTGAACTAACAATACCCCTTTCATTTTCCACAGCCCAGCAATTAAACGTTTCGCCAACTTTTTTTAATTCAGTAATGCGTTATTCTTTGCTCTAATGAGGCCGTGTTTGAACTCAGCAACAGGCTCCTGACCTATATACCTCCTCCTGCATATGGACGTGTGAATGTGGTGGATGGGCTTAAAGCTGTGTGTGTTGTAAGCTATTTAGGTAACTGTGTAGTATAAACCTTTAAAAAAAAAAGAACGATTGTTGCGGTTATTGTTACTGAGACGGAAACATGTGCTGTATTGTTTTCCCTGTTCCTCCACAGCGTTACAGGAGGAGAGCTTTTCGAGGACATCGTGGCCAGGGAGTACTACAGTGAGGCTGATGCCAGGTAACACGCACACGCACACACAGTGCTGAGCACAGCAGCCATTATGCATCTCTGTCTATAACTGGTGGTGAGGGTGTGTATATGCTACATTTGTGTGTTTCACATATGGACTTCTCAGGGGTGCGATACAGCTGCCTTGTCTAGTTATTTATAAAGGTGATTAACGACATATAGCCTGCGGTATTAATCATACATAACCTATCTTACACTGCCAGCTTTGTGTTAAAATACTTCCTCCCCAGAGAGAGAGAGAGAGAAAGGGAAAGAAAGAGTGTGTGTGTATCTGTGTTTCCTTGGTGTGACTTGGTTTGTCTATGTAATGTAATGCGTCAAATCTTGTGAAAAATGACTTACTGTAACCTGTCAAGAAAACAGCTTCACACATAAGTAGCCTTATGAGGGGGACTATGATATATTGCCAGTGATGTTTCCTCTTCTAATACTGTCAATTAATTCAGCTCCTCTTCTCTTCTCTGCCTTTCTTCCTATTCTTTTCTGTCTCTCCTTCCATTCGTTCCATGACAATCCTGTGCTTGTTCATTACCCTCCGGCACTCAGCCACTGCATACAGCAGATCCTCGAGAGTGTCCAGCACTGCCATGTTAATGGGATCGTCCACAGAGATCTGAAGGTTTGTATGACCGCAGCCTCTGCTGCAGCCATGTTCAGTCCTGACTGTGTACAACAGATGGCAACTTTCTAAAAGGCAAAGTGATTCCCTTTACACCCCTCACCCTTAGCGTCCAGACATTTTTCTTAATTTTACAATCTGTTAGTTGAATAAATTAAAATCAATATTTATGTTCATGTGTAGGAAAACATATTAGCATCATTATTTGCCAAAGTATTACATCTTTCCTGTAAAGAAGCACACGTTTTGAATAATTAATAAAGATGATTTGACCTTGACCTCAGCTTTAAAATAGTCTGCAATTCTGGTATGTAGAATAAGATTAAGACATACCAAACTGCAAAGGTTTAAGGCTCATATTGGAGAGTCTTATTGAGTATATGTTCTGGGCTCAATACCTGTCTTGTCAACATCAAGAACAAGTATCCTCATCTGATACTGCCCCTGATGTTGCACAGCGCATGCTAGCATCTTTATGTTTGTGTATGTGATGTCGTAGTACCCTGCGTGCATTGCTATGGTGACAGCAATAGGAGCAATCACAATCCAGTACCTCCGGAATGATCCACATTTGCATAATTATGATAAAATAATGTTGAGATTTGAAAGATTTTTTAAGGTCATGAATATTCTAATGATAGTTTTTATTCTCTCAAGCTCCCAAGAGTGTTTTTTATGTCAAAGGAAAAGGGAAGAGAGAGCTCACGAATATTTTCAAATGTGCATATGTAGGTATACTGCAAGAAACATGTAGTAAATCAGACTTTATAAGAGGAGCTGTCCTTTTCTGGGGTGATGTTAAGTTTTCAAATGCTTTATAATCGGGAGGATTTATTCATAATTATGTAAATGAGTATGTTGATGTTGTCCAGTTGTCAGTAAGTGTTCTGTTGAGTAATATTTCTGGCATAAAGTGAGTTCTCAAAGGCTGTCTGTGTTTAGAGTCTCTAAATGTTAGAAAATGTATTATTCATTAGAGAACCCTATCTAACTGGCCTTAGGTCAGCAAAGACCTTTCTGGGCCCTTGTGTGTGTGTCTGTGTGTTAGAGAGTGTGTTTAAGCGTTTGAGTGCATATATTTATAGTTGTGCGAAATAATGCTTGTGTGCAGTGTGTGTTTTTCGTTACCCATATGTGACTGAGTCCCTTGATTTTACACCCACGTCTCCTGTTACACCACACCTCCCTCCTGTATCCTTCTCCCTGCAGTGTGCACTTTGTTCCCACTCATGGATTTTAACAGTGGATTGATGTTTTTGTGGACGAGCACATCATGTCTGCTACAAATTCACTCCCTCAGAATCCATGAGATTTTGGGCACAAGTCCACAGCTCCAGGGTGGAACATGTCCTTTGTCACATAGAGATTTGGTCCCGTGCACATTTCTGTTTCTCTGTCATTTGTGTGGCAGAACGGGAGTTGCCTCAGACACTGATTTAAGAGCAGTTTAGCATCATTGACCCCTAATAGTTCGTATTAGGATTCGATTTAGCTAATCTGATTTTAGATCTGTGTCTGTGGGCAGCTTGTTCCCAGAGCGTGTGACCTCTCACCTCTAACCTGTTTGACTCCGCCCCCCCCAGCCTGAGAACCTTCTATTGGCCAGTAAGCTGAAGGGGGCGGCGGTCAAGTTGGCTGACTTTGGGCTGGCTATCGAGGTGCAGGGGGACCAGCAGGCATGGTTTGGTGAGTATTCATCCATCCATTTCTCTACCTGGATCAGTTGGTCAATCAAGCAAACAACCAGTTGATCAATCAATCAATCACTCATTTAGTTGCGAAACAGCCCAGTCATTGAATTGCCCACTCCTGCCTACCACTCCACATCTCCTCCCCCCTCCATATCACTTCTCCAGGTTTTGCCGGCACCCCGGGCTACTTGTCTCCGGAGGTACTGAGGAAAGACCCATATGGGAAGCCAGTGGACATGTGGGCTTGTGGTAAATAACACTCAAATTCTCTCAGTGCAGCTGTTTGAATGAAGTTGATGCTGAAGCTAAAGTCTTTATGGCATTCTGCAACAACACTGCAGCTTTATGTTGTGTGAAGTTTTAAATATAAGGGAATACTATGCTTTTGTTCTGTGTACAGTCCTGCAGTATGTTGGTATTTTCTTACCATGTCACTTCCTTTCAGGTGTGATATTATACATTCTGCTGGTGGGCTACCCTCCCTTCTGGGATGAGGACCAGCACCGCCTTTACCAGCAAATCAAGGCTGGAGCTTATGATGTAAGTGCACATACATATACATTACAAATGAAAACTAACATTGTATTGGTTTTAATAATTCATTTGAATGATTACATTATTTGTATACCTACTGAGTTCCTCAGCTGTTGGACATTAATTCAGCTAAAGGATGTTAAAATAAAAAGTGAATACACGAGTTATGATGCTATATTTTCTCCTTATTAATTTCTACGTCATTGTTTTAAACTGTCTTCTTTTTGACTAGTTCCCATCCCCAGAGTGGGACACAGTCACTCCTGACGCCAAAGATCTGATCAACAAGATGCTAACCATCAACCCCAGTAAACGCATCACTTCCCCAGAGGCCCTCAAACATCCCTGGATCTGCGTATGTGGCGCACACACACAAATTACAGATATGCAGAACACTCAAATAAGCTGCTTCACAGTCAGATGCCTCAGTAGCATCAATGATCCAACTTGTACAAACAAGCAAAGTCCCATTGCCCACAAATGCAAATGCCTACAATCCTGCCATCTATTGTTTCCATTCTCCCTTAATCCTCAAATCCTCTCATCTCCTTCCTGCAGCAACGGTCCACTGTAGCTTCCATGATGCACAGGCAGGAGACTGTGGAGTGCCTGAAGAAATTTAACGCCAGGAGGAAACTCAAGGTGAGTGTTCTGGCAATCCTTCATGTTTCTATTTATTTAGAATACATCCAGACATGTCTCTCTCCCCCTCTCTCTCTCTCTCTGTCTTCCATACTCAAGACTTTACAGAGTAACTTGAGTATAATATGACTTCTTCTCTAAGACCTTCAAGTTGACCTTTTGCTGTGCTCTTCTTTCTTGCTGTGAGCTTGTAATCAATCTCCCTATTTCTCACTATTCCTCTTCCCCCCTTTTTTTCTTCCAAATATTCTATGACTGCAGGGAGCCATATTGACCACCTTGCTGGTCACAAGAAACTTCTCAGGTATGTCTCTCTGAGCCTGGTATTCAATACCTGGTTATATATCCTATAAACTAAAGACATTTATGTTATAGAAACAGGAGGCTTCAAATACTTCAAGCATTTTCTCTTGGTTTTAGTTTGGTTATCGTCATCACAAAAACAATCTTCTAGTCTTTGAGAAAATAAAGTCAGATTCGCTACAAATTTGGTAAAACATAATATAGAATAGATTCTTTAAAACCTATTTGTTTATGCCTTCAGTCTGTTTTTTCTTGTTGAACAATTATTATTTTGGCACATAGGTGTTGTTGGTAAACAAAGCCACCTCTCTTTATCTCTCTAATCGTTCTATCATACCGTTTTGCATGCATTTCTTTTGACCTATGTCTATTTTCTCTGGCTCTCAATAGCCTGCTTTCTTTCTTCATTCTACAATAAAATGCATTAGTGCATTTGTGTCTTTTATTCATCATTCTTTTTCCTTTTTTCAATTTGTTTTCCTCATTTTGTTTGGATTGTGGTTTCCGTTTGAGGTAAGATTTCTTAGAATGACAAGGAAATATGTGGGTGTGGGCAAAACTAAATAGTTTTGGTGTTAAGGCCTTACTTACTCTTTTACTATCAAATCACATTATGCATGAGGTAAAGTGTTTGGTATTCAAAAGAATAAATTGGAGCTCACGCTTGCAAACGTTCCAATATGAGATAAGAATGACATTTTGACAAAGGATACAGCATGTTTTTTTATTGCAATCCGGTGTTTGGGGTTTCTTTATGCCTTGGTAAATCAAAGAGAGAATAGTGGTGGGATTGTATGTGTGGGTGCTAGTGGTTAAGTGCATGTGTATGAGCGCAAATGTATACTTAAAATGCTGTGTGGGTCTGTTGGAGATGTGTTTATTACCCCTATCATCACATCCTAAATACACACCTATCCTTCAGCCCTTCATGTGAATTAGTATGTAGTAGGAAGGCCGACTTGCATAAATGAAGATGTTATTTGAGCATCTTTTGCATTGCATTATGGATCTTGCAGTTGGATTTTGCACCTGGAGTTTGAAGATAAGCACAGTTGACTGATATGCTTGCTGCATGTTAGTGTAGCCTCAGGCTTCTGTTTGTGAACTCTCCTGCTGACGTTTTGTCTATTTCTTTCCTTCTGCAGCAGCCAAGAGTTTGCTCAACAAGAAGGCAGATGCTGTAAAGGTGGGTTGCTTTGCTCAGTGAACAAAATGCATTGTTAAATGCATTTGTTTGCTCAACCTGTTCAGTGTCTGAGGGGCCTTCCAGATAATAACTATGCATTGTGCACAAAATGACATTACCATTCAGGGAGAGTCACTGCATGCAGGGGGCAATGGTTGTTATATTTTTAGCTAAATCTCCTTTTTCCTTCAATTAATGATTTAACAAGTACACATTTACTTATTTATAAATAACAGTTTAATCTATTGGCACAGTTTATGTGGCCATTGAATACATGTTTTATTACCTGTAGGTTGCTACCTTATCGGACAGCATGGTTTATTCAAAAATAGTTTCAGACAATTGTCTTCTTATCTCTCCAAGTTTTACAGTCTGCTTGTATTCTCATAAGTCTAGCACCTTAGAAACACAATCAGTTTCCCTTTGAATACTTTTTTTCAGAACAGTCTAGTTTAAACAAGCTCTTGTGCTTCTGCATATGTCTATAGTAAAGCTTTACTCAATACAACTACCCTCCTGCTAAGTGTTCTTTATACAAAACACAGATTTGATTAAGATGTCTCGCTTGGTTACAATGTTAGACTCGGTAACATCACATCTATGGGACACATGAGTTGGGATGATCTCTTTGGAGTGAACCATAGCCAGGGTGTGTGTGTTAAAGTGTGTAAGCACAAATGTGTGTCTGAAAAGTAAGTATGTGTCATATCCCCTCTACACTGCCCCCTGCAGGTCAACAACAAAGCCAACACAGTGACCAGTCCTAAAGAAACTGGCCCTACCCCTACTCTGGTATTAACACACCTTGTCCTACACCCGCACCTTCATCCACAACACCTCTAATACCCCCCCCCACACACACACACACACACACCCTTTTGTGAAGGAGGTACAGGGTCACCCTTTAAAACAGGCTCAGATCATGTATCGTTTGCTGCCGCCTTGCTTGAGAAGACTTACATTCTTAACCAGGTGTATAGGAATAAATCAAATAAAATGAGTGGAACAGATGTCTAGCTAAAGACATCTGTTTCACTCTATCTATTTCAGGCTATCCCTGAAATAGTGTGTTTCAGCTTTTAAGGCTGCACTGCATGTCGCTGCTCCAGCATATTTGATACAGCTACCCATAAAGAATAAACTATTAACAATCCAGATTGATGTTTTCATTTAATCATCTGAATTAGCATGCATGGAGCATACATAGAATGTTTATGTTGCTGAAACAATAAGCCTTTAGACACACCTTTGGATTGGAGTGTGTTTTTAAATATTTAATAAGGAGCAACCTCTACCTCTTCCCTCACCCCCCCCCCCCCCC